>NC_030993.1:596067-851654 GCF_000149955.1 Fusarium oxysporum f. sp. lycopersici 4287
TCACGATAGTCTTTTTCTATTACTCAATATTGCAATCCTTAGTTGCTGTTAACCATTTGGGTTAGTCATCATATCCGTTTTGTCAAACACGACTTGTGTCGGAGTTTACGAATTCCTTTCCCAATTTGACCCTAGTGTCTTCACCGATCCCAACGCTAACACCCGATGCAGGAGCTTCCCCAGCCGAGGATCATATTGTAATTATGCCTCTCACAACCTGTCATTCTTTTCTGACTGCACCTTTATTTTCTGTGTCATGTATACATGACGTTACCTGTTCTGGTGGCCGCTTATGCATAAACGGTCACTAGGTCAGCTGCCGAATTCTTCATGTGTCAATCACTAACAGTGTCACCGCAGCACCGTTACTACTCAAGGATCGCCTCCGTTCCGTCAATCTGCCTCACTAAGCGCCATTTGCATTTCTATTCATCTTGCTTTTACTGTGTTTCGCTGCCCAGAAGAAAGCAATAGTTCAGGCACAATGCTCCCTCCTAACGCTACCAACTATGTTTCATCACTTCTCTCAGAGGCTCATGAACTCTCACAGCCATTACTTGATGGACTTTCAACCTCTCCTCTCACTATACCCGTGTCATTGGCGTCTGCACTAGGCCTCGGCTACTTGGCAAACAGGATTCTAGTCAGCAGGGCTCTGAATCATGGCACCAAAGCATACTTCGATTGGAATAAGGAGATTGTGTTGGTAACTGGTGGATCAGGCGGCATTGGAGGCGAGACTGTGCAGCAGTTGGCCAGCAAGGGTATTCGTGTAGTTGTTCTTGATGTACTTGCTCTAACTTACAAGGCTCGTGAGTTACCTCCCCTCTTGATAGCATGGAGAGGCACTTACTATTGACAGCATCGAACGTTTACTATTATAAATGTGACCTTACGAATTACGAGCAACTACAAGAGGTGGCTGGGAGAATTAGGCGGTAAGTAACATCGTATGAGCGCTTGTTTATATATGCTGACTTCACCTATTAGTGAGGTTGGCGACCCTACAATAGTTGTAGCGAATGCTGGTGTCTGTCGTGGAAAGCCTCTATTGAAAGCTACCAAACAGGATGTTGACCTGTTAGTTCACAATCATATCTAACCAAGGAAGTTGAACTAACTCGGTACCCAGTACAATTGGAGTCAACACTCTAGGTCTCATTTGGACCATCAAGACCTTTCTCCCCGCAATGGTATCCCGCAACCACGGCCATCTTCTCATCGTCGCCTCACAAACAGGATACTTGGCCACCGTAGGCATCACCGACTACGCAGCCAGCAAATCAGCAGCCATTGCTATTTACGAAGGGTTACATACCGAGATCAAGCACGTGCACAAAGCTACCGCGGTCCGACTTTCGTGTGTCTCACCGAGCCATGTACAAACCCAGATGTTTACGGGTGTCAAGTCTGTTCCCGGTATGTCGACTATGACGACCGAGTATCTGGCGGATAAGATCTGTGGTATTCTCATGAGTGGAAGGGGTCAGAACATTATTGTTCCGGCTGCAGCTGCAATGTCACCTTGGGTTCGTGTGTTGCCGGGTTGGGTCCGTGTTCTCCTGCAAGATGCGGCAGCTCCGGCATTTACCGACTTGAAGCCTCATGATCCTTTTAAAGAAGCCAAGTAGACAGGCATTACGTTCTATAAATAGCTCATTCTTCAATAAGAACTTATATAAAATATACTCTTTGAAGTCAAGAACGTGTTGTGCTGCAATTTACAGCTTGCTCATCTCCGATACAATACCTTTCATAGCCATCAGATACAGCTTGATGCCACCAGGATCACTGAAAGATAGAAAGGATCGATTCTATATCACGTACCTTATAGAAACTAGCTTCGACTTAGTGTAAGAGTGGCAGAAGTTCAATCCTATTACTATCAAATCCTTCGCTATGGCATGCCTTCCCCAGTACGTTCACCAAATCCCAGCCTGTTTTGGTGGAGTATTTCAACTAAGTCGTCCTTCATTGACCCTTGAGCTGTTCCAAAGCACTACGACACTGCTGAACCCCATTCCTATGCTAGACCAAACTCTGTGAGATGTTTTAGTCACCAATGCTCATGATCGACGTGGATATAACTTACGGAGAAGGCGGCGGTATCCAACCAACACCAAGTACACAGGCTACAGATAAAATATTGTAAACAACAGCCCAACAATGGTTTTGCGTCACAATACGTCTCATACGCCGTGCCAAGAGTATCACCAATGGAATGCGACTTAGTGGAGAAGCCTCGGATATCATCAGCGTGCCATCAGCACAGTCACTATCAATGGACTGCATTTCTGAGCTTGCGACACAGATACCGAACGACGCTGATGCAAAGCACAAAAGGTCGTTGTAGTTATCTCCAACGTAAATAGCCGGTCCGCGTTGAAGAAAGCGGGCTAAAATGCAAGACTTTTCTTCTGGAAGGGCATTGGCAAATATCATGTCCGAATCAATGCCTAATTCGCGAGCAACAGAGATAGCTGAAGCTGCATTATCGCCCGTGATCATTCCGATAGTTAGACCCAGATCCTTGAGCTGACTTATAACTTTCTGAGCATCGGAACGGACTGTGTCTTCGAGTGCAAAAACGGCAGCCTGCTTTCCATCCATGGCTAGTACAACAGTCGTTGTAACTCCAGTTCTCATCTTCACGGGAGTTTGACTGAGATCAACGGAAACTCCTGGGCTCTCGATATATGTACGGCTTCCAATTGCCAACTTCCAAGTGGTGGATCCAGACCCGGGCTGAGTGGCTGTCACAACAGCTTGAGCGCCGCGACCAAGTTCGTACTTAATTCCTGATACCAAAATGGTACTTAAATACCCAGGCTTCTGTCCCAGCTTTGAATAACTTTCTTGAAAGAGAGCTTGGGCAACTGGGTGGGTGATCCCAGCTTCAACCTCGTGGACAGCCCTCCACAATATTTCTTGCTTCTCCAGTGTCTCCCACTCCTTAGAGAAGCTCGCATGTATAACTTTCAGGTCTCCATGTGTGAGAGTGCCCGTCTTGTCGAAGAAAATGGTTTGAGCAGACGCGGCGCTTCGTAGTCTTGCATAAGTAGTCAATAACCGGACTCCAAACTTTGATGCTTCCACTAATCAAACTCCTACGTCAGCTGCATTCCTTTCAATTCTCTCGGGGTCACATACCTGTCGCCAGTAATTTACAAGTTGGAATACTCAAACTCAGTGAACACGGGCAAGCGGCTAGTAGCAACGCTGAAGCTCGACCCAGCCCATCTATCCAGCAGGTCTCGTTCGCTAATACAGGATACACGGTCAGTAGCGTTATTGCAAGTAGGATAACAGCACTTGAGAACCATGAAGTAGCACGATGAAGCTGGGGTTCTGAGTTGGCCAGCTCCGCCGTCACGACGGACGTCAGTAGTTCACCCAGGCGAGTAGAACCCCCACAAGCTGTTGTCCTACAGACGAGCGATCCTTGTTGCACCTGACCCCCCGCATATACAGCATCATTACGCTTAACGGTCCTAGGCTCCAAGGAGCCGTTGATCCAAGTCTCCAAGATAAGCGCTGACGCTGTACTCTCGACCACTCCATCGCAAGGTATGTGCTCTCCCTGTCTTACAATAACGCTGTCGCAAGGAGACAGCAAGCCGATAGGAATAGATGCATGTTCATCTGTTTTGTTGCAAACCATAGCCATAGCAGGTACCAGACTTGAGAGCGGGGATGCGAAGACCCGATCTCGCTGGGAGAGAATGGTCTTGAGTAAACGGCCACCAAGAACACTCGTAGACAGAATTGGAATGATCTCCAGGGACTTTAAATCCATGCGATAAGATCTATTTATGCCAGTCTGTAGAGAATCAGCCACAGCTTGTATAAGAGCCAACATAATGCCCAGTGATGCAAGAGTTGCCATATTTGGTCTTTGCCCATGCCACGCCGAGCGAAGTGCCTCAAAATGAAGTTTAGATCCAGCTAATAGGCTCATTCCAACAGCGATATATGCAATTAAGTTTATGTAACTGTTTTGAGTCGTCCATAGGCCGATGATGCTGCGCGATGCGAAGAAAAGGACTGAAGCCGCAGTCGCCACGAGAAAGTCCCGTTGGCATGAGTTAACATGATGTTGCTGGGAGTTTGTGGGCTCTTGTATCATAGACAATAGACTAGCCCAGCTCTGGGAGTCAGAGGAAGGTAACGAGTGTGCGTCATAGCCTGCAGAGCGAATTGCATCAATGATCTCCCCTTCTGTCACAAGGTGATTGTTGAATTCTACTTGGGCCCGAAGTAGTCCGAGTGAAACAGTAGCCTTCAAGACCCCGGGGATGGTCTTAATGATGCCTTGAACATCGGATACACAGGACGCGCAAGTAAGGCCATCTAGACTTAGAATTCTGACCTGAGCACCTTTGACTGGTTTTGGTCGTTGGGTAGGGGCATGGTCAACATAACTTTGGCGTGGATAAAGTGCACAAAGTTTCTCATGGATATTGAGAAAGTGGAAGACGATATACGCTCCAACAGCACAAGCCATGTTCCCGAAATTGGATGATTGACTAATAATATGTCACGAAACCTCAAAGCCAAACCAATAATAAAGAACAATGCGCGTATAATACACGATTTCGAGCCCATTCCCATTTAGTTTAGCCGTGGTTTGGTGCGGCCCACTAATGCTTGCTTGCATTAGGCTGACAATGATATTCCTGACAATGATATTTCTGACAACGCCTTTTCTGACACGTATTCTTCTGACTAGATCAAGCCACATCGCGTCACCAGCAGTAAACCGTCGCCGATGGCGCAAGATCTCGTTGCGTAACAGCTAAAGCAAGCCACGTGTCAGTGCACAACCTGCAATCTCCGTGATCATCACTTACCTGTCGAGCAGTCCAACTTTGGATATTTCCGCGCAAAGTCTTTACTCAATTTCCACTCACAAAAGTCATCGAGCCCCAGAAACTTGGCTATGTCGTTCGCCTGACTCTCCTCCACAGGATTGTCATCTGGACTCGGCGCCACGGCGTTTATTTGACGATCTAGTTCTTGAAAGATAGCCTCTTCGACTATATCGTGCTCAGAAGAGTACCATTCACCGACCTCAGGGCCGATCTGGAATAGTGTCCATGATGGGTCTGTGAAATAACTTCTCGGAGGGTTCTTTTGGTTCTGACGTCTTCGCAGGACTTGGTTTTCGAAGATATCGAGAATATTGACTGCGACGCTGTGGTTAGCAGGTTCTATGACTGAGTGTAAGACAAGGTCTCTGAGGAGCTCGTCAAAGTCGGTGGATTCCGCGTCGAGGACGAGCTGATCTCTGATTTCAGGCCAGTTAAACAAGTCGATGCCCCAGAAATGCGTGGGGTTTTTGGATTGGAGTGGTGTTGGCCGGAATGGAAGCGGAACAGAATTCTTTGAGTCGATTCCAAGACGCCAACTAATGACTCTTTCGATGTATTTAGCCCCGTTCTAGTTATCGTTAGCTTTGAAGTCATTGGTAGCGATTCAGTACTGCTCTTACCACTCCATAGGCATAAGACTCTAGCCCCACGCATCGCATGGAGAAGCGCACAGCAGTCTTGACTATCTTGTCGACCATCTCGGCATTATTACCGGAGTCGTGCAGGTTATCAAGATGACGGCGACAAGCTCCAAGGAGTCTAGAGCCAAAGATAGACATTGACGTGATACTGAGCTGATTTGGGACAAACAAAAGCGATCTTGGTGATAGAGACGATATGGCAGGATCTATGAAGGTATCCCCAGGCTGCATTGTGCTTGAGGTTAATGCTTCGTGTTCTTGGCCTGCCATGGATAGATCTAAAAGAAACGACGCGTCCTTGAATATATCTGTCTGGGGGTTGGTTTGCTCCTGGATGTCCTGAAAAGTCTGATTGTTGATCGAGGGATCAAGAGCAGATGGTGTTTCGTGATTGGCTAATTCCGTGCTTGGTGCAGGTTGCTGTGTTTCTGGGTTTTCAGCGTCTCGCCTTCGAAATATAGAGTCGAAAACCTCATCATCTAATGCCCGTGTTAATAATACCCCTGCGAGGGACAGGTACAAAGTGATACTCACCCGCAGCGGCGTTGGCAGCTTGACCGAAACTGAGTAACTTCTTGCGCAACCGCAGCAAAGCATCTTCCAGCTTCCGGTTCTCAGCTATCAACTTAAGATGCGCATCAAGAAGAACAGAGTAACGATCTTGAGGATCTGAGCCGGTGGCTACCTTTTGCAGTAGGTCAATCGTCTCCTCCAGGTTACGGATGTAGGTGATGTTTTTCTCGCGAAGACACTGTTGCGAAATGCGATTTTGCGCTCTCTTGCGCTCGGATGGATCAAGTGCGTTGGCAGCCTTTCTTTTAGTTGGAGGCATGACTTGGGGTAACGGAATGAAGTGGTGATAAATCCCTGATAAGGTTGTTTTGTGGGGGCAGAGTTGGTCTTTATGGTTGCATCCAAGACAAGGGTTACGGGCTTTCGGGGCACCACGATCCCCGAGTTCCCCGGATTCCCCCTCAGTAGCCTCGAACTAACCTCAGATCTTCCCCACAATCACGCGACGCTTTTCTCCTCGGTTATTCTCAGTATTTTTTATCACAAGGATGATAAACTTCTTCACAAGTTAACATATCTCGCTTTACTCTCCTTGGCCTTAGTAAGTCATAAAGTCGGTTTAACACAATATAACTATTTATTCTCTTCACCATAAAGATAAGTATGATTGAAGGGCACGATCAAGCAAATGTCTGCAGGACCTCGTCTCTATGCTTCTCAAGATAGTCCGAGAATTTGGTTAGGCGGATCGGGTATTTCTCCAACTCCTTGAAGTCAACCTGATACCCAATTTCGTTCGCCCACAATTCGGCATAGATCTTGGGGTTTCTCAACGCAAGGTCTCTCGCTTCTTGCTCACCGTGGAACTCGATCCCAATGTCAACTCCGCTAACTCGGCTCAACTCCTGCACAATCTGCGCTGGTATAAGCGACTCGACGCCCAAGTCTATCTCATGCTTGTTGAACGCCAGAGGTTCAGTGATTGCTGCCGCCGCAAACTTGCCAACGTCATTAGGATCGACCACTGTCATCGCAGTCTCGGGCTTGTATGCCGACAGGAAAACCCGCCTCTGACCCAATTCGGGAAACATGAAAGATGCCGTCGGCTGGTGATAGTTGTTCATGAGAAAGGCCGGTCGTAGAATTGTCCAGTGTTTGATGCCAGATTCTCTCACCATTGACTCGATGTGGGCTTTGTTCAGCCAGTACCACGCCATGGGGTGGTCAGGCCCCCAGTTTGGAAACTGTTCATGCTTTCCTGTCATAGTGACACTGGAATAGACTATGCTTGTGACAGTTCCAGATTCAATAGCAGCGTCGATGATATTCTTTGCGTGAGCTACCTCCAGGTTGGTGTCGCGTAACGCCGGCGATACGTTAAGAAACACGGCAGTAGCTCCTTTGACCGCAGCCTTGAGTGAGGATATGTCATCGAAATTGCCGGGGAACAGGTGCGCTCCGAGGCGCTGGAGCTTCATGGCGGACTTGGATGATGGGTCTCGAACAAGTGCGTGGACTTTGACGCCGGCATTGAGAAGTTCACGAGCAGTAGCACCGCCCTGGGTGCCAGTTGCTCCAGTGACAAATGCAATCGTCTGAGACATGGTCTTGAAGTGAAAGGTAAACGTATTTGGGGCAAAGGAAGTGGTGAAGCGATGAGTGAGCTAAGCTCCAAGTGATGATTTTGGGATTTTCTCAAGAGGTATTCTGGAAGGAGGATTGGCATAGTTTAAGTAGTTGGCCACGACAGACTTTTACCACGAATTGTACCCGCATAGCCGAAAGAAGAATACACCTCGATGATGTGGATATTGGCCGGGGTCTCTGGGGACGATTAGCAACATTACGGTATCCACGTAGACATACGAACCATCTACCCTGTAATGGTCTGAATTGTAGGTAGAAAAGACTATTTTTCCCAACTATCACGTTGAATGGCACGCTGTGGACTTGCGGATACTTTTGAGGAGGACTTGGCTATTCCGTATTTAGTAACCAGCTCGACAGGATATCGAGGCTAGTCCAGGTTTAGTATAGAGGATTACAAAGCATGGGAGACTCCGGATACAGAGTACGGGGCATCACATAATTACGACGCTACCCAAGACATCAACCCGAAATCATGCTGTTTCACAAATGACAGCGTGAGCAACATGGTCTATTGCGGTAAGCCCAGCAGAGCGTGCTCGGAGTGTCGAATCAAGAGGAGAAAGGTATATCCCAGTCGTCCTATCCTTAGGGATCTTAGCGTGTTAACAGATTTGGGGCTAAGTGCGACTTGTCGAGGCCTGCATGTCGTCAATGCCGCAGGGCCGGTTCCAGATGCGATGGATATCGAGGGGAGGAGTCTGTTACCTTCCGAGATCAAACTACCGAGACTTTAGACAAGATGTCATTCTTTTCCAATCCAAGTCTACTTCCTGTTTCGTCCAATGACAAGCAGGGAGTCTCTGTACGGCCTAAAGTCCACCAGTCTAAAGATCGACCCAACCACTACCCTTGGTTCAGACTTGCAGTTACGCCAGAAGACCAAGCTTTACATTTCTTTTTCCATCATTATGTTGTGCCCGAGTCTGGACGGTCCCCCACTCATCCCGACTGCCACGGCATCATCTACAAACGAGCAACAGGACCCGGGTACTTGGCCGATCTCATCAATGCTGTCGGACTAGCCGGTCTAGCGTACATGAGGAGTAAGCCCACTCTCATCTCTGTAGCGAGCCAGGCGTTATCTCGCGCGCTTCACGGCATATGTGCCGCACTCATGGACCCCAGTGAAGCATCATCCGACCAGATGCTAGTCGCTGTAATGCTTCTGGCGTGGTATGAAGTAAGCCTTCCTTTCCATGAAACATAACTTCAGCATGATAATAACCCGAAACAGACCTCCACTTTTGGCTCCAACGCGAACTTGAGCTCATGGAGTAGACACGTCGATGGGGCCTTGTCATTAATACAGCTCCGAGGAGGAGGCCAGTTACGCAACAGGATCGGTCGAAGTATTTTTCTTCATTTACGCACTGAGATCGTAAAAGACCCTCAGAAGTCTAATATGAGCTTAATTTCTGACTTTGAATAGCTCATCGACTGCCTCCAGCGAGGGCTGCGGGTACCAAAGGTCTTGACAGACTTTATGGCCGAGGCTCGCAGTAATGAAACAGAACAAGAAGCGCCTGCTGCTCGGTTAGCAGACATTATTGTCAACGTCTGCGCCGTTGTAGCCTTAGCTAAGGAAGAGATTACGGACGAGATGAATTTGTCTTCGTATGTTTCAGCACTCTTGTCGATTGATACAGATCTCAAGGAATGGGCCCAAAACCTCCCAGTTGAATATGAGTACAAGTCTCGAACTCATCCAAGCGCTCGGGAAGAAGCAGAGGTTTTTATGGGACGATATGATATATATTCCAGTGTGGAGATCGCCAACACATGGAATTTACAACGCTGTGCGCGTATTATTCTCCGCCAGGCACTCGTTGAAGCAATATCGAATCGCTTGCCCATCTCGTCTTCGCTGTCGATCCTATCTTCTTTCCCTGTATCATACACAGACCTACTCCTCAGTTCAGAAACTATTATACAAGAGAGCTCCAGTGATATATGCGACAGTGTCCCATATATCTTGCATATTGACGTGGCAGGCAAGTCGAGCGACCTACGAGCCGCTCATGTTGTACATCTATTATGGCCACTTTATATCACAGGAACAACACATACTGCCACTGATGCTTTGCGGCATTGGGTTATATCAACGATGGAAGATATTAAGGATGCTACAGGGATTCAAAAGGCAAAGCTCATAGCGTTGTCTCTACAGCAGCGGTGCTCCGAGGCGGTGACATTTACGTGCATAGGTTAAGATGCCAAAGCAACACCACGAACCAAACGGATCGTAATATCTGAGTTCGATCATAGAACAAGTTTCGGTAAAATGGACATGTCAACTATAGATCTCGGTGGGCAACCTGAGACAGAAAGAACAGGCTTCAAAATTAGGGTTAAAAGAGGGTAAAATTCTTGATCTAGTAGTATAAACAATCCACTTAAATGTCCCAACTAAGACCCCGTGTTTTATAGGTTTCCTTCTAGCCCTAGATCTTGCCTGTAATTACATTTCTCTGACGGTGACTGTTTTTCTTGGTTTAGAAGGACAATTTTTCTTTGGTGTATAAACTGTGATTAGAATAGTATATTGTAGTTCGGAAGGCGACATTCTGATTTCATATGACGTGAACCACGGTACAACAATAAAGCTATTCAGCTGCTAGCATCACAATGATCTTGTCATAACGTTCATTGACACTTAACTTCAATTTTAATTAATAAAACATGGGGCGTATGAATGTGATTGTATTTTTAGGGGGAAACGTCGTGCAACAATCCACTCCTACCTGAATCCGCATCCCTCAAGGCATTCCACCCATAGGCGTGACCAACTTCAAACATGCCCATTGATGCGGTGATAGGTCCACAGGACAGTTCGATGCAGGTCCCAAGTCTATGAAGCCTTGGAGTTGTGTGGAGGTTGTGCAGGTAGAATAAGGCCAACACCAGAGGATGTTTGCAAAAAGCTTACTCTGGAAAATATTCAAATCTATGTTTATATTCGTGCAAATATGATAAGCGACCATGCTTAACTCCGCAGCTAGATAGTAGCGAAATACGATTCCTAAATATCATAAGCTTCGACTAACAAACAGTGCATCAAACTTATATTCTTACCATGTTGGTAGCCTGCATTGTTCCAAATACATTTTTTCTGGGACTTTTTGACTTTGATTATAGACAAGAGGCATATCTTGAAAGACTTCATTGGCTACGGACCCCTACAGTATGTTCTATGATGCATGCTTTCATGTTTAGTTTGGCTTTCAGCTAAAAGTTACGAGGTATCTTACAAACAGCTATATTATTGGGATGACAGAATCACCAAATCCTATTTCACTAGCACCCGGCTCACTTGATTATTATCTCATCTAGCTTGCCCTGCTCTCTACCTCTACGAAACATTGCTCTAACCAGACTCAGTTGCACATCGCTACCCCTGTGATCTCTAGAGATCCAGCTCCAACCCTTCTGAACCGTGGAATATCTCCACTAGTACGTGAATTTGTCTCTGCCATCGTTAAAATCAAGTAGTATGGACCACGAACATTGTAGATTAGATCATTCGACTTCTCTACCCAATTAAGCGGTACAGCAACCAACTCAGATAATTGTTGGCATAGCCCATTAAAAAGACTTGTGGGCAAGCCGTATTTCGGGGGATCCCATCGCACCTTGATGCATAAACGTGAATCTTGCTCAAGAAAAAACATTCTATTTCTGTCGTCCACGGTGCACGGATGTATTATATTGGCGGACAGGTAGATCCAACCACTAGTCACTTTGCCAAATGGACTTTCATCGTTTCCAAATTGACCTTTGCGTCTCTCAGAATTGCGAGATTTTCTGATTCATCGTGGTAGTGGTAATGAACTGGGTGATTCACAGAAGCCCAGGACCAACTTAGCGCCTAATAGGTACTAGGGTCCTTTCGCTTCAATTCGTGATCTAGGGCAAGCCAGAAGAAGTCGCAGAAGAGATTGTGCTTCCACAATCATGTAAGATACTCGCTGGCTGGCCCCTGCTGGGCAAACTCGAGAGACACTCTGGCAGCTAAGCCACCCAAGGCTGGGAGCTTATCGCTGTCCATGGTTATGTATCTTTGTGTATATCTTGCAACCATAAAGTTCCAATCAACCCTGATTTGTCTTTCGTCTTGTTCTCGTCCCTCTCTCTTTGGTACATTAAACGGTTGCGGGTGGCTTACAGGTTCAGTGTGCCCCTCCTGTGCCTCAAAGCACGATTCGCATCCAAAGTACATCTGTGCTTGAGCGAAGTGTAGCGTGCGAGGGGAGAGATAGCGTTCCTGAAATGCCAAGCAGCGTGTCGATAGTGGATCTTCGTCAAGGTCGATTATTCGATGCGGTGCCCCTACGTGGCTATTCGGCATTGGAAAGCCTGAAACGTTTACAGGAGTATCGCCCCCCAGAAAAGTGATATCGGTATAGAATGATTCTGACTTGGGGTGCATAAAGCCTTAAGAACTGTTCTTGGACTTGGTAGCAGCGATGGTAAGATATGTGTTTCTATATACGTCGCACATTCGAGCGGACCCGCGGACCCAGTCATCATTGGAATCTTGAATAATACAAAGACTGTCAATCCACAGATAGGGGAGGTTCAGTTTGTGGGTCACCCAAATTGCATTCTGAAAAGTTCTTGGAAACGTTTCGATTGATATTCCGCTATACAGCTGCTGAGCTGTACTGGTGTTCAGTGTGAGAGGCTGGACCGACCCCCAGCAATGACTAAGAGCAGCGTAGTTTGTATTTACAGGTACAGAGTTGCAAAAGGTGACTGTTTTTGTCGCTTCGTCGGATTTTAGTAACCCTTGTTGGTAATAGATTGGACACTTGTTAATGTTCATAGTGGGATGTACATTCTAACAACCATTGTTGCATAAATTTGAGGCCATCTTTCGATTGTGGTGTAGACGGGATCTTACGTCTCTTAAGGACACTCGATAGAGGACTTTCTGTGATCTTTCGTCAGTCAATGAAGACGTAAATGCCAGGTCACTGATCATGCTCACCTTGATCAACAGCAAAGCCAATCGC
This sequence comes from Fusarium oxysporum f. sp. lycopersici 4287, assembly GCF_000149955.1. NCBI lineage: Eukaryota > Fungi > Ascomycota > Sordariomycetes > Hypocreales > Nectriaceae > Fusarium > Fusarium oxysporum. The sequence goes on from NC_030993.1 coordinate 608,755, forward strand.
TCCAAGGAGTGCATGTATAGTAAACTCTTCCTCTCTATAAGCCACAACTTGCACCCCTTGCCCACTTTTCTGGCCAGATAATGCAAGCTTGCATAACGCTACATCTGATGAGTAAGGGCATGTCTGTTCAAACCGTTCAAGCTTGCTCAAAGTGGGTGTTATCGTATGATAAATGACTCTACACAGATCGCATGTTGAGGAGCTTTCCTGCAGCTCCAGTAATCCCTTATAATACGGGACAAGATGTGCTCCGGGAGTTTGGCTCAAGAAATCGCGTGACATGTAGGTGAACATGTTTTGGTATTTGACAGGATATATCAGCTATGTCTTTCCGAGTAATGTGCTCGGCTGACTTACGCGCCCTCCAGATCATTAGGTAAGGCTTTTAGCTCATCTCGAATGTCTTCTAGGGTATTCGTCTGCTCCAGATTATTCAGAAAAATTCGGACATATAAAAACATTCCTAATTTAATCCAAGCTATTAATGCCACTAGCCTTCTTGATTTTAACTGGCATGATAGGGCTTATCATTCGACTTGTCCAATATTGGCGAGACAGACTGGAAGAGCTTTTTTTTTTTTTTTTTGCTGCTAAATCGAAATTTTGATTTGGCATTCATACTCGTACATTTCATCGAGTCCATCAACAATGATGTATGTACGCCCAGCTGTCGTGAGAAACGACTTAAGCAATCCCAATACATAAATCGTGTTTCCTTGAAGCTCTCGCTCCTTTGAATCAGTAAATGATTCATGCAATTCGACGAATACCTCAACAAAACACTGGGAGCTACAGATGTAGGTATGGCCAAGCGAGAAGGATGGCGCAACGACGGCTATATGATGGGAGCCGGAAACCCAGCAATTCCTATGGTTCCGATGGCGATGCCTCCGTCAGCTTACCATGCTCAGAGACAAGCAGCTGCTATGAACTATGATCGTGATGATGATAGCGATTCTAAGACGGACAGTGATGAGGAATCTAATGACGATGTGAAACAGGCTAGGAAGGGGAAGAGTGGAGCTGCGCAGAAAGAGGGTTCTGCGACGACTGGTGAAACTCCAGGCGATACATATGGATGAGTTTCGTGAGTATATGATTTGGAAAAAGATGAAGTTGCAGCTTAAGTAATATATATGTATCTGCATAACAGCGATAACTATATCTATAGTAAGAATAATTATTATTTTATCTAGCAATTAGAATGCGATTAGTAAGTGGGGATTATACTGACCTGAATACAAGTGATACACCTGAATACAAGTGATACACCTGAAACTAATGCATGCACGACTGTTTTGGGCAACGTGCGGCTCTGAAACTCCACTTGGCGAAATGGCCAAAGTCCCCATAAGAAACAATCCCACGACTCAGCACCAGAACCGTTTCATTTCACCAGCCTCATTCTAGACGATAAGGCCGTGCTAGTCAGCATTGAATCTATTAGCCTATTATGCGCTCGGGAGCTATTAGTCAATCGCTGCCAACCGCGGCCTGTGAATTGAGCCTCGCGGCGGGTCTTGAGTCAGCCTTAGTCTGGTTTCTGATCTGAGGCCGCGACACGTGTTGCATGATCTTCATCCTGGCACGTGCACACAATGTTGGCGAGGATAACTATTGGCTCTGGCGTTGGGAGACCACTTATTCTGTATAACTAAAGGCCCCATTTACTATTTAGGTCATATGTGCGAAGGTCCCTGAGGAGGGGACCTGGGGAGGGGACCTGGGGAGGGGACCTGGGGAGGGGATTATAAATATACCTCACCGACTAGATTACCTCGGAACTTGCTTTTTATTATCTAGTATTCATTAACTTCAATTCTTCAAGTAGCGAAAATGGGTGACGTAAAGATCGAGTTCAAGGTATGTATGCTTGCATCATGTCTTGGATAACCTCCTCTAACACCAACAGACTTTCCAAAATGTCATTAACAACGAATTAACTCCCACAGCCGAGACCCGCCGTGCAATCTGTTCAAGCACAGAAGAGCCTCTCTGGGAATCGCCCGTCTCAACCCAGGAAGATGTCGACCGTGCTGTGAGCGCTGCCAAGGCCGCCTATCCTGCTTGGCGCAAGCTGTCGCAGGATGAGCGTGCTGCTTATCTTACCAAGTTTGCCGATGCTGTTGAGGCGCATCAGAAGGAGTTCACCGAGCTCCTCTGTCGTGAAGCGGGAAAGCCACCTCAGGCTGCTGGGGTTGAGATGTTTTTTGTGATGCAGAATCTTAGAACGGTTCCTACCATGAGGCTAAAGGAGGAGAAGCCTGAGGACAACGATGACCGAACTGCTATTGTGCGATACGTCCCTCTTGGCGTCGGTGTTGGTATTGTTCCATGGAACTTCCCTATGGTTCTCGGCATTGGCAAGGCTATTCCTGCTATGATGGCCGGTAATACATTCATCTGGAAGCCCTCCCCATACTCGCCTTATACAGCACTAAAGCTTGCTGAGATTGGAGCCAAGGTCCTCCCTCCAGGTGTTTTCCAGGCTCTCAGTGGCGGCGATAACCTTGGACCTATGCTAACTGCCCATCCTCACGTGGCCAAGGTCAGCTTTACTGGCTCTACTGAGGTTGGTAAGAAGATTATGGCTTCTTGCGCTGCTACTTTGAAGCGTGTTACGCTGGAGCTTGGTGGTAACGATGCTGCTATTGTCTTGGAAGATGTTGATATTCCTACAGTGGCTGCTAAGGTATGATGTTTTTCTTTTTATGAGCTTGCTATTATTGCTGACATATTCGTGTTTTAGGTTGCAACGTATGCCTACCTCCACACAGGACAGATCTGCATGGCAATCAAGCGTATCTATGTGCATGAGAGCATCTACGACGAGTTCCTTGCCGCCGTCACTGGCTTCCTAGATGCCGTCAAGACCGGCGACTACACTGACGCCGAGGCATTTTTCGGACCTATCCAAAACAAGATGCAGTTCGAGAAACTACAGAAGCTGTACGAGGAAGTCGATAAGCAAGGATGGAAGCGTGCCTACGGCAGTGCACCCGAAAAGCGAGAGAAGGGTTACTTCATCCACCCCGTCCTCATCGACAACCCACCCGAGGACTCTCTCATCGTCCAGACCGAGCCTTTCGGACCTATTGTTCCTATTATGAAGTGGTCGTCTGAGGAGGAGGTTATCAGGCGTGCTAACGGCACAGATCTGGGTCTTGGTGCTTCTGTTTGGGGCAAGGATGTTGCTCGCGCTCAGCGCATTGCTGAGGAGCTGGAGGCTGGAAGCATCTGGGTTAATACACATTTCGAACTTGGAGCTAATGTGCCTTTTGGTGGACATAAGCAGAGTGGTCTTGGAATGGACTGGGGTGAGGTTGGACTTAAGGGTTGGTGTAATCCTCAGGCTTACTGGGTGAAGCACTCTTGAGCGTAAAGATAAATATTATGAGTTGAGTTATACCTAGCTAAGAGGTTATATGAGTTGAAATATCCCCATTTATTCCAACATTCGAATCGACTGGTGGGTGTTTCTAAGAAGATATGTTCTAAGTAGTAATGCCTGCTTTTGTCTTGTGAAGGTGTGGTCAGGCCAGGGTCAATTGAGAGGTATAATCAGAATCACGTGCTAGGACTCTGGAATCATTGCTGGCGAATGACAGTCTCCTACTTCTGAATGAATGCACCTAAGGATAACATCTGAGTATTGACATTGAAGTCACGAATTGGAAACCCAAACTAAATCCTTTAATCTAGTCAAGTTGCTACCCAGGTAGCAACTGAGCCCAGGAGGCGCCTACTAAATCAGCCTCGTAGGGCTGACTTCACTGGTGGGGTTAGGCAACCTCGAACATGGAAATAATCTTCAACAAACCACGCATTTCGTAACAACCTCGATTTTATCCATGCAGGCCTCTGAATTCAGCTTGGCCCTCTCTTCCAAACACAACCATGTCTAGCTCAAAGAAATCAAGTCGAGGAACCTCCGTAGCGAGCGATTTCAGCCAAGCCCTCCAAGAAACCCCCGCATTTGAACCAATGCGATACACAGCAAACTACGTAAGGATGGCACAGGTAACTCGATCCTTGTCCAAGAACAAAAAGCATCTTCTCACATTTTATCAGCTCGAACTCAGTGCCTCTGAGTTTCAGGATCTCATGGCTGGGCTTAAAGAGGCAGGGAGACTCTTGCCTGAGAATTTTGATCCAGACAAGGAACCGTGGCCACCGGAGGCAGAAGAGGTGAATCAAAGGATGGAGGAAATGTTGAAAATTTATGATAATCTTGCTGGGTGCTTCAAACAGTTTGTGCAAAGTGCACAGGCTGCGGGTGCGGGTATGGGTGTCAAGCGCCAGCAGTAATGGTGTAGGAAATATGGCTAGGTTACTGGCGTTAATAAATGAAGATAGTTGTTAGGTTTTCTTGAAATTATATTATTAAATATCTGATTTGAGCCACAGAGTTGCAACAACTCGTTACTAATAACAGACCCTAGAACTTTCGTCTGGACTCTTATAACGCCCTCTCCGTTTTCTCTTCTCTAGAAAACTGACAAAGCCAATGGGAATGAAGTCTCGCATCTCCGGCAAAATTACGCATCCTGCAAAGATTGTCCTCATTGCTACGTTCCAACGACTGAATGTTGTATGAATACCATGGCCGCAACGGTCCCGTTAGTGGAGAGCTGCAACACTTCTTTTAGTGGATCAATTATCAGAACGAATCCAAGAGGTCAAGCACCATGCCAAAAATAACATGGAGATAAATTAATCAATATTAGCGAGTAAATTAATTACTGAACACTATCTTACTGAAAAGGTTCCGGTGCGTGTCCTCTTGACCTCTTCAACTTCTCAAGAGAGCTGGAGCCTGGAGGTCAGTCATTGGCGGAATTGTGGCTTACCCCTGCACCGCCACATTAACCACCGACGTCAAGGCACCAGCCTCATCCAAGCTCTCACCTCCAAACTGTCCTCAAGACCGCCTCTCCCAAAAACACCCTACAACCACCTCACCCTCAACCCCCCTTCTCTCCGCAACACCATCACAATGTCAAACTACTACTCATCGCAACAACCACAATACCCCGCCGCCGCCGGCCCCAACGCCGCGCAGAACCTGCAATTCTTCCCCTCCCAGTACACGAACCCGGGATCGTCAACACCCCAGCAAGCAGCAGCCGCTGGCTACGGATACGGCAACCAGGGCGGCTATGGCGTCGGAGCTCCAGCGCAGAACTTTGCGTCTCCCGCGTTTGGTGCCCAGGGTGTCAGTGGGAGGATGGGTGAGCAGGGCGGGTTGAGGACTGGTTGGGTTGCGGCTTTCTCGTCGGAAGGGTATGATGGTGAACCGCCTTTGCTGGAGGAGCTGGGCGTTAACTTTGGACATATTCAAGCAAAGGTATGTTATTTTCCCCAAATTAATTGGGTGGTGACGCTGATTTGTTGTAGACGCTCGCTGTGCTGAACCCCTTCCGGCGTATCGACTCGCACATCATGGACGACTCCGACCTCGCGGGCCCCCTCATCTTCTTCCTCCTCTTCGGCTTCATCCTCCTCTTCTCAGGCCAAGTCCACTTCGGCTACATCTACGGCCTCGCGGCCCTCGGCTCCATATCCCTCCACCTCATCCTCTCTCTCATGTCGCCCTCCGACGCCAGCGAACCCCAAGTCAACAGCTACCCCCAATACAGCAGCGATCCATCCGCGCCTCAGCAACAGCACGACGGTCAGCAGGGCGGCCACTTCTCCGCGACGCTGACGTACCCCCGCAGCGCGAGCGTGCTGGGATATTGCCTGCTACCGCTCGTCGCGACGAGCTTGTTCGGCATCGTGATGAGGATGGATACACCTGTTGGCATTGTCGCGACCACGGCGGCTATTCTCTGGTGTACTTATAGCGCGAGCGGGATGTTTTGCGCGGTGGGACAGATGAAGCGCATGCGAGGGCTTGTTGCGTATCCCCTTGCGCTGTTCTATGTTGGATTCGGCATCATGGGTATTTTCAGCAGCCGAGGAAGTGGAACGTTTTCCAATGCTGCTGCTAAGCTCAACGCATAAAGCAAGTAACGACACGTTGCAGAAATGGTTCTGACACGATGGGAGTTTTCTGCGCGCGGAAACTCGACGCTGTACATGATAACGCCCTCGCGGCGAAGATATGATGGAGGGATGGTAGGCGTTCAGATGGGGAGACGCAAGTTACACAAACTGGGACATGCTCCCTTGTATTAGAATAATTATTTTTGTATGTCACGATTAAAAAGAAGCAGGGACAGAAGGTTCAGGTTAGCGTTGAGACTCTTAAAAAAGCAACTTTCAGATATGCAAAGACATCGTGACCATCTATATACCACAAACCAGCATGCAAAGGCATCAAAATAGAATGCATCCTCCTTGATCATGAAAAACGTTGTTTTTTTAAACCGCACTCAGAATCCGCCCATCCGATTCATCATGCATCCGCCGACGTTAAAGTACAAATATTGGAAAGCTGCCCTCAGCAGCGTAATTAAGAATAGGGCTGATATGGAAAATCCCAGATTCCTCCGTCAATTCATTCCTCGTGTCAAGGTCTAAGCGCCGTTGGTCTTAACGCCGTTTGTGGGAGCATCATCAGCGATGCCGAAGAGCACAGAGTATTGACCGCCTGCGCCTGCACCGATGATCTTCTTGCCACGGATGGCGGTATTGTCGATCAGAGTGGGAGTGTGGATGTCGTCGATTGTGCCTTGGCCGGTTTGGTAGTTGCTGGAGAAGCCCCATGAGTAGACCTTGCCGTCGGAGGCGATGGCGAAGTTGTTGTCGGTGCCGGCGGCGACGGCGACGATGTCTTTGGCGTCTGTAAATGTTGGTTAGCGGGTGGATCAGAGTGAGGGGTTATGAGTGTGACTTACCAGGCTGGATAGTAGGCTTGAAGAGAATACGAGCGTTGCCTCGCTCGTCGTAGATGGTGTTGTCCTCAGACAACTTGTCGAACTCGAAGCCGACTTGGTAACCATCGACACGACCCCAGGTCAAGAGATCACCCTTGTCGGAGCAAGCAAGGGAGTGGTGCTCGCCACCATCAATCTCAGTAATGTTGTAATCATCGAGGTATGTAAGCTTAGCAGGTCGAAGGATAACAGCATCATCCTCGCCAGCATTCGACTCAACACCAATCTCGCCAAAGTTGTTAAGACCCCAGCCATAAACCTGACCGCTCTTGTCAATGGCAAAGCTGTGATAAGAACCGCAAGCAATCTTGGCAATCTTGCCGCGAGGCAGACCAACACCCTGGGGAATGAGGGAGGACATCTTGTTGCGCTCGATGATACGGCGGCCGAGCTGGTTCTGTTGACCGCAGCCCCAAGCAACAACGTTGCCCTTGTGGTCGAGAGCGAGAATGTGGTTGGAACCGGCAGCGAGGGCCTTGATGTTCTTGAGATCGCGGATCATGAGGGGAGTGGACTGGACCTTGATGGTCTCTGAGAAGCCGAGGATGCCGTCGCTGGATCGGAAGGTTCCCCAGCCGTAGACTCGACCATCTTCTGTGAGGGCGAAACTGGCGCTGTCACTCGCGACAACCTGGACAAACTTAGTGCCAGGAGCAAAATGCTCGTCGGAAACAGCTGTCGGTGTGCTTTCCATGGGGTTAATACCAGTATCGTCCTCATCCTCCGAGTCAGAGTCTTCTGACTTGTCCATGTCGCGAAGACCACCATCCCAGTTTGTATCTCTACCAAGCGCGCCTTGATCGTTGACACCCCATGTCAAGATCTTGTTATCGTGCGTCAACGCGACAGCGTGCATGCCACCGCAAGAAATCTGGACAACGCCGACGTTGACGGCGGAGAGGTTATCGTTGAGTCGGGGACGCTTGACGTCGATTGGCTTCTTGTTGTTGACGCGCTTGCTTCCAAGACCAAGCTCGCCGGATGAACCCTCGCCAAAGACGTAGACATCGAGGATCTGAGTGGGCGCGTCGTTGAGCTTCTTTCCGATCGCAGGAAACTCGGACTTCTTCTTGGGCTCGGCCTTGATTCCAGCAGGACGACCGGGTTTCTTAGCAGCAGGCTTCTCCTCCGCCTCTTCGGTCTTTGCTCGTGTCGTTGTCTTGGCCTTTGTAGCAGCGGCTTTGGTCTTTGGGGCGGGCTTGACAGCGGGCTTTACGACGCGTTCTGTGGTCTTGGACTTCTTTGTCTTGCGATCTTCCTCCTGCTCTGGCTCAGACTCTTCCTCGGGAGCCTTGCGCTTCTTCGTGGCGCCATTCGTGGCAGCAGGCTCAGCCTTCTTGGCAGCAGCTTTTGTAGTCTTGGTCTCCTTCTTAGCAGCGGCAGCTGTGGTGGCCTTCTTGGGCGCTGCGGTCTTGGTGGCAGCAGCTGCTTTGGCTCGTGGCGCCATCGCGTAGGATTTGTGACCTGATGATTTGTTGTGTGTGTGTATGTGTGACGCGCGACAGTTGCTTTTTGCTCAAATAAGAAGCTTGATTGACGAGATCAAAAAGTGCAAAACTTGATGAAGTGATGGTATTGATGATAAGATCAAGCTTGGGAAGAGCGCGACAATAAAGAAAGTGGGTGGATTTTCTACCCTTTGATGAACAATAGGGAAAAAAAAAGCTGATCTGACCGCGCTGGGGCAGTGATCATTTGCGGGCTGAACAGGGGGTGAAGCCTGGATTGGGTGTCACCGCCCGGAAGCTGTCAGCCAGTTCCAATTGCGCTAGTGGTTTTTCTGCCGGACAAATTTCCCAGTTACGAGCAAGAGGAGCAGAGCTTTCCAAGGCGGTGAATCGAGAGCTTTGCAATTGTTCATCTTATCTGCCGATACGCGATTCACCGCTGGCATATTGATGAAATGAACGTCCCATCGTTTGAGCACAGACGCTGCAATGACAGTTCAATTATACGTCCCAACCTTATTGTCGTCTGATGTTGGAAATGGCACAATTGACATCTGACAAAGAACCTTGGTTTGGACTGCGCGTTCTCAGAGTGAACAATTGAGCATCCTCTCGACGCGTTTGCTTAGCGGCCAAAACATCCCGTTTCGTCTGGCTTGCGAACATGTTGTAGTACAGACCCTCAGAAGTTCTGTTTGTATCACACAATTACACGTTTCTCTTCGTAGGTTGAATGTCATGAATATTGTTCATTTCTGTATCCGTATCTCAGGTATCTATCGCCTCGCCATCGAACCAGTACCGTAACCGTTCCCCAACGCCATTCAAATGCAGTATTGTCTTTTCTACCCCATTAAGCCATATTCATCGTCGTCGTTGTAGCAAATTTATTTCTTGGTAGTAAAGTCGATCTCGTTGGCAGGGTTAAAGCCACCATCAGCAGCCTTCTCGCAAGTGCAGCCACCTAAAACCCCACAATTAGCAACAGTCGTCACAGAAACACAAACGCCACATACCAGCAGGACGAGATCCGCAAGCGCAAGTTGAACCAGTTGGTGTAACGTTCTCGGTAGCGGCGCGGTCGCATGTGCATTCACCGGCGGGACGAGCGCGGCATGAGCATCGAGGACCGTTGACGGTGTTTTCGGAGGCGGCTTTGGAGCATGTGCATTGGAGAGCGGACTTTTGACCGCATGAGCATGTGGCCTTTTGAGCTGTGATGATTGTTAGAAGGGTTGTGAATGGGGAGAAGGGGATGATGTCACGTACCACAGGCGCACTCGACGTTGTCGCCAGAGCGGCAGCAGGTAGCGGGAGTGTTGACGACCATTTTGACGGTTTGAAGTGTTGTTGAGTTATTGGGGAGAGTGGTAGAATGTGTGTTTATGTGGGAAAAAAGTGATTGGATTGTGAATGCTTGTTTGAGATACTGGATCTTGCAAGCGGCTCTTGGTCTTATTTGTACTTAATGGCTTTCAAAGAACTTGACCCACTTCAACTAAAGCTTCACAGCTGCGGACCTGAGAGCTGGTAATCGCATTCGCTATGATTGGTTGATAGCAGCTGACTCAGAAGAAAGGACCAATGAGCGATTGCTTATTCTTTTTTTGCTTAATTATCGCCTCCCAGAACATGCCATGCTGATACAGACCATGTCATGCGTCTGTCAGCTAACGAGCTAGACCGACTAAACGAGCCTCAGCATTTTCGCTATGTCCGTCATTGGTTCTTCACCTTGGTCTTGTATTGTGAGCAATGACACCGTACTCAGTAATATTTCTCAATTACAGAACTATCTCTCGCCGAATGCAATTGCCGATCCTAAGATAACCTCTTAACAATGAATATTTATAAAACACTACCTATGACTGAAACTTGTATCAGCCATGATCGTTCACCGATCAAGGCCTGGTCCAACACCGTCACACCGCGTCGCTTCCGCCCTTGATCTACTCAGCTCCGGGTCGGCTGTCTCCGGTCAGTTGTCGCTTGATTGAGGTCCCCTGCCAGCTACTTTTCCCAAAACAGAGAACTGATGAAAGAAAATAAACGCCTTGTGGAAATGGCTTATCAAATGAGCTATGTACCCTGCAAGAAAAGCAATATGATCTGTAAGATGGTTTGCAGCCAACCAGACTCTGACAAGCCTTAGCCACCCCGGTGTTGGTGGTAGATTCCTTAATAAGCATTCCAACTACAACTCTCATCTTGACACTCAAGTTACGCTCGACCAATGCTGAGCCACTTCACTAGGCAATAAAGCCATAAGTATTAATTAAGTTGAATTAAGTATTCTACTACTAGTATCAGTTGAATATTAAAGTTATATAAATAATACAGGGTTATTATAAAAGCCTAATTCAAGTAATATCTATAGGGTATGTCGCATTGACTTCCGCCAGTCGCTGTCTCTCTGCGTCATTAATAGAACTTGATTTTTACCGATTAGTCATCGATCAACGGTCCTATAGTTTAGTGGTAATGACGTCGGATTTTGATACTCCTCAAAAGCCTTCCGAAGACCCCGGTTCGAACCCGGGTAGGACCTCATTTTTGTCATGTCCGCATCTGGAGATAAAATACTTCCTTCCCCATCTCCTAAGTGGTTATGAATGTTTGTTTTTTTGCAATTTCTTTCTCGGATATTTCAACTCTCCGCAACTCGTCGGCTGTAAATGGGAGTTGTCTAATGTATGGACCCCGTAGCCGATGTCGGTCGGTCAAGACTGATCACTACCGTTCTCGTGACGTCGCACGGAAATGATAATGTCTGGGTCACTTCAATGATGATACGAATGGACACACGTTGCAGTGTTACACTGCGTTTGCCGTCTTTGTGCTTTGTCTACATTGAACGTCTTTGTCTTGGGTTCGAGTCAACTGTCTCCTGGTTGGATTACTTTTGTGGAGACATTTGATGTTAGCCAACCTCCACTTGTTCTTGTCCATCAACGTACCACTGTTCCCCCGTCTCTTCACATTTTCACATCTGAAGAAAATGTCAGTCCCTGGCTCATCTGAGACTAATGAGTCTACGATTGTGGTCATTGGGTATGCTTTCATTACTAAGCCCTCCCTAAATCCCCTGCTAACACTAACGTCCCAGTGCTGGCATCATCGGTCTCACCAGCGCCCTCGAGATCCAACAACTAACCGCCGACTCACCATCAACTTCAGTCCTCCTCGTCGCAAAAGAATGGCCAACTTCAATCCCCGGCGCACCAACAACTCACTCTGCAGACTATGCTTCCATGTGGGCTGGCGCTCACATTCGACCCATCCCCGCCTCAACGCCACAGTTGCGTCGTGAAGCCAAGTGGGTGAAACACACTGTCGCTGAGCTTCAAAATCATCAACAGACTGAACCTTGGGTTGGGATCAGACGTCTTCCGGGGATTGAGTATCTTGAGGACCCTTCGCCTGAATATTTGAAGCAAGATGCGCAGAGCTTTGCAAACGAGACTGGACTGCCGGGATATCGAAAGTATGAAGCGCATGAGCTACCTGAGGGTGTAAAATTGGGATTTGAGTATGAGACGTATTGTATCCATGCGCCGTTGTATACTGCTAGCTTGCTGCGCAAGTTTATTGTACAGGGTGGAAAGACACTGCAGAGGGATCTGAAGAGTGAATGGGAGGCTTTCATCCTGGCACCTAGTGTCAAGCTAGTCGTGAATGCGAGTGGAATGGGTTTTGGAGATAAGAAGTGCTTCCCCATCAGAGGTACGACAAGTCTTTCTTACCAGAAGAGATGATAACTAACAAGGACCAGGTCAAACAGTGCTGACCAACCTTACCGCCGCCGACAAAACAATCACAACTCAAAAGAAAGACGGCACATGGAGCTTTATAATTCCTCGTTCCTTCAATGGAGGAACAGTCATTGGCGGTACCAAAGAAGTGGGAAACTGGCAGCTCGAACCATCACAAGAAACACAGAGTCAGCTACTGAAAGCTGCTCAGCCAATCATACCACAGGCATGCGACAAGAAACAGACACCCGAGACGATAAAAGTTATCAAAGATGTCGTTGGACGAAGGCCAGCTCGCGAGGGTGGCATGAGAGTCGAAACTGAAGCTAGGGATACTACATGGGGCGTCAAGCATGCCATTCATGCTTATGGGGCTGGAGGACGAGGATTCGAACTGTCTTGGGGTGTTGCGAGTGAAGTGGCTGAACTTGCGAGCGAGATATTGGAATCGCAATCTAGTGTTAGACCGAAACTGTAGAATCTGGGGATCTTGGTGGGAGTTTGTGTGATTCGGGATAGTGATGGGAATGATTTGGCTTCCTATGCCGAGCTTCGGCCAATGTTACTGACTGACCGATCGTGCATTATGATAGTCTTCGCATTACCTCACGAAAATGGGGGAATTACTTGGCAGATCGCTTCTAAAACCAACACCATGTCAAGTGCGCCCTTAAGCAGGCGGGGGTCTTGATCCTTCGCCGTGCAATAAATATCTCTTCACTCAGTAAATGTCCTCCACAAATCCAGTTACTACCACATTACCACACTAAATTCACAAAGATGAGCACCCCCACTGATGAGAACTGGCAACCTAAAGCCATAGTCTTCGATCTCCTCACCGGCCTCTTGAACTCCTGGGATCTATGGGACGCATCAACCCCGTCCAAAACTCACGAAGATGGCGGCCGCTGGCGTCAGCGCTATCTCGAAATCACCTTTGGTGCTGGCTCCTACAAGCCCTATGAGGATCTCGTCAGACAAGCTGCTGCGGAAGTTGGTCTCCCCGCATCAGCGCCCGAAGCGCTCCTCAAGAACTGGTCGAGCATCAAAGCGTGGGAGGAAGTCCCCTCTGTTCTCCAAGCTTTGAAAGCCCAGGGCTCTAGAGTTGGTGTTATTACTAATTGTTCCAAGCACTCGGGATATATCGCTATTCATGGTGTTGAGGAGCAGGCTAGTGTTGGTTTTGAAACGCCGTTTACTTTTGATGCTGCTGTTACGGCTGAGGAGAGTGGGTTTTACAAACCTGTTAAGGAAGCATATCACGCTATCCTGCCCAAGTTGGGGGTTGAAGCTGAGGATATTCTTTTCGTTGCTGGAAGTGCGGGGGATGTTGAGGGTGCGACTAATGCTGGGATGAAGGTTGTTTGGCATAACAAGATTGGGTTGACGAAGAAGGGTAATGCAGTTCCGTTGAGGGAGAGCAGGACGTTGGATGATGCTCTGAAGGGGTATTTGACGAAGCGCGAGGAGTAACTGCATATATTAAACCTTTCTCACACAGAATTGGTGGCCTGGAGCTCCACGGGCTGTAATCTACTAGTCTGCTGGGTTAAGCATTTCTTTGTTCTTAATTTAGCATTAGAAATAAGCCCCTTCCTTCCACATACTACTGGACCTGCTATACCTAAGTAAAGTCAACATCACAATAGAAATACCACGAGACGACCAAGTCACCAGGGGTCCCTATCTATGCTAGTATTCTCGAAAGTAGAAATGCATAGTTAGAAGGTAAGACTAGACTCTATAATAGCTAGAGTAAGCACCTAAGCTTAGAAAACCTAAAAACGAAGCATAAACCATTAGGGGCTAAGTCCTTATTAAGTCCCTTCTTTAAGCATAAATTACATCCAGGATACGAGTTTTAGTATCTAACTCCACTTCTTAAGTAAGATAATATTACTCCTGGTATTATAGCACTATATATTTCTTATAAGTCCTGATATGCGATATTGCTACTAGAAAACGATCTTATTAGGCCTAAGAATCCCTGAGAACTATTCCTCCTGGATAGCGAACAGACTTGGGCAGGTATAATATAAGCGGATGATACTTTTAGTATATCCAGCATAACCTCGCATACCCAGGAACAAGCCGTGGAGTTAGTAGAAATCGCAATCGGACTGTTCCTACTAGCCTTATTAAAGCGCCACTTATATAAGGATATTCCACTCTAAGAAAAACCAGGGTTTAATTAATGGCATTAATTTTACTATGTTATATAGATAGAATAGTAAGTAGGTATAGCCTATTGAAAAGGACTTAGCAAGGTTTATCTTAATATCTGGGAAAAGCAAAGAGGATAGCCTTTTACTTTAATACTGGGATAAGAAGGTCATACACTTAAAAAAGTAATATTCTTTTATCTTAATTAAGTAATTAGACCTTTTTATACTTCCTAAAGGGAAGTAAAAATGTTATTTTCTAGGTTTTCCTCTTATTAATATCTATACTGTAGTAATCAATTAGGTATTATAATATAATACTTAAATAGTAAGCTAGATATATTAGGAATGACGGGCGTGTCGAGGTAGCTATGCTCGGCAGACTAGAAGGTCTTCCATAGAGGGGCTGATGCATTGTAGACAGGGATTGGTACTTTAAGCAGCGATGATTTAAATAGCATAGCGTTTAACCACATTTATTAGAGCTTAGATGCCAAAGAAAATGTAAAGAAAATCTTCTAATCAGTATTTTATAATTGTGTGGATATAAAGGCTAGTTTGGCAGAAGTTATACTGTATTTACCTGGTAAGGTGAGGGAAAGAAAAGCTCTGCAATTAAAAACCCGGAAGATAAAGAAGTAATATATTATAATTGAAGTCATTAAAAGAACAATTGGATATCTAAAGTATTTTATTAACAGGTATGTTAAGTATTGCTTCTCCGTGATTTAGCGGAAGGAAGAAGTGGCGCAAATGTTTGGTTCTTAATCCCCCACGTTTCTTGTACAGGGTTTCGGGACCGGTACGGTAGCACGTTAGTTTTAACAGTAAGCAGCCACATAACACCGGGTGATTATGGCGTCCCATGCTATGATAAGTGTGCTTGCTAAATACCTCCGACCGTCTTCCAGATCCACGAGCTGACTATTCTATTGTCTTGAAGAAGGATACATGGAGAATACACAGCAGGCTGAGCAGTTTCTGACTGCGATCCAATCCTTCACCGACCAAGGTCGGTATATAGAGGCGGCAGAGCGTCTGCAATCTACAGAAGCTCGCACTGCCCTTAGTACCAAGAGACTTGCACTCGAACTGGCAGAGGTTTTCGGTCAGCAAGGGTACTACGGAAAGGCCGTAAGGACCTTGGAGCAGCACGTTACTGATCCTGAGGTCGTGTCTCTCCACAATATTGTAGGCATGCGACTGCAAATGGTGTTGCTTAGTTTCAAGGCTCAACGTTTGCATGATTTCAAAGGTCTTGGAGGGATCCGCCAGCGGGTTCTATCCCTCGAGGATATTATCAGTTCGCTGATTTCATGTGATAATTATCTGGATGAAGATGTGGTATGGGAATTTTCATTTCTTTTCGCTGAAAGTTTCCTGACCTTTTGGACTCTATTAGGTACGAACAGTCGAAGGCTATTGCCAACTGATGCAGTGGATTAGCGAGTTCAATCGGCCTCTCCCGAAGGAGGCTATGGAAAGGGTGTTCGTCTGGGTCAAACGAGCTTTGGACGCGAACACATCACATAGCCAATTTCGACTTGCCGTCATTTTACTCAGAGCATACACAGCTGGAGCAACATCACGGTTGGCCAAGCTATATGGTCTAGACATGGATGAGTGTAAAGAAGCAATGCAGCGTCTTGTGGATGCACCGGCTATTCCAAATCTCCTCAAAGCAAAGGTCTTCCATTTATTGGCATGGACAACAGACCCTGAAGATAAAGCTTTGGGGGAGTCGTACTAGGTAAAGGCTGTGGAACTGTACAAAGAGTCATGCAGCACAACAGGTGAGGTAGGGATTCGAGTCAGCCGGGTCTGTCACGACATGTCCAGCGGGAATATGGATCTCGTAGAGGGCGGGAACATACTGGAGGGGCTCCTGCAGCAGCTAGAAGATCAGGACTATCTAGCGGGCCGCTTCAAGGCATTAGAAATCATGCAGGCGAAATTGACTGGGCGCGAATTCTTCGAGCTGCAGTTGTCTCTTATTGACACAGCGCAGACATTGGCGGAGCAGGCTGAGGCACCTGTGCTCGCCATGATATTTAAACTTCGCGCAATATCGCACTGGTATATCCGAGGTGGGCACACGCCACGGGTTATTGAGTTCGGCAAAGGGCTTTATGACGCTCTAGACGAAGTGGATTGTGCTTGGTTTAAGGGTGCGGTGGCCAACATTGTTGCGCTCGCATACATACCGCTCAATGATCATCAAAACGCAATAGAGTGGTCAAAGCATTCAGAGCACCTGTGGATGTCATGCTCTGTTGCAGACGGAGCCGGCGCGGTGGAAACGCAACTGCTGGCGGATGTCCAGGCTTGCAGTACCTGGACAGAGCAGGAATTCGATGCGGCTGTAGCAAAGTGGACCACAGTAATAGACAATGAGGCCGAGCAGGGCTTGACCGAGGATGTTGTCAAGAAAATGGGCCATCTCACCGATGCTTTGATGAAGAGGAGAGACCCCAGAACAAACAACTTGCTCGAGAGATGGGAGAAACTGCTCAGCCAACAGCCACCAACTCCTTCCGCTAAAGCGATTGACCTTAAATTGGCCGCATCATGTCTGGGCACGGTCAAATCTTTATTATCTCCATCATCCCGAGGTTCTTGGAGTCCACAACTCGTGGCTCAATGTATCAACTTGGCCCAAAAGGCACGTCGGTTATATCAGAAGCACAAGAACATAACGGAGGATGCAAAGGCACTCTCAGTCCAGGCCACGTTAATGTTCTACGCGTCGCAGAAGTACAGCAGTGAAGATCTGCTTCGAGCATCCATTGAAACAATGGACACGACGGTTGAAGCATTCCGCCTTTTGGACTCTAAAGCTATGGTCAGTTCGGCGACGTATTGGCGGGCTGTCTTTGCATTCCATCAGAATGATTCAGCAGAAGCTGTTATGCAGTATCTCCTAGAGGCAGAGACAACAAGGAATGATGAGCGTGTCGAGGTAGCTATGCTCGGCAGGCTGGATGGCCTGACCCAGAAACAGAGGATGACTGCCGATCCTAGCAACCTAAAAATATTCGAGATGTCATTTCAACTGTGCCGCAGAGAAGGTTGGGTCGAACAACTCTGGGAGTGGCTCCAGAAGTCCAAGGCCAGAAGTCTTTCGGACTTGCTGGGGCTCAGAGCACTGATTCCTGGATACCTCAGGGCTGAGATCATGGCCGATGCAGAAGCCCATCGGCTGTTTGTTCAAGAAGAGGCGTTACTACAGGCCATCGCACAAAGTCAAGCTGCCGAGCGCCTACCCCTCCGCAATCAGCTCCATCTACTCCAGCAGCAATGGCGACAGTACTCCGTACTAGACTCAGTGACTGCAATCCGAAACGCTACTCCAGCTTCGCTTGAGCAGCTGCGCTCGTGGTTCGCTCGAACGCCGGAACTACAAGATCTCGGACCTCTCGTGTTTGCTGACTGGCTGTTTATAGAGGACGACATCTTCCTCTTAACCGTGAAACCCGATTCTGTAGCTCCTCAGCTGGCGAAATGCCCAATATCACGGACTGAGATCAATAAATGGGCTCTGCGATTTGCAAAGGGCCAAGGGGATGATGACGAAGAGTACGACTACGATTTTACTAGGGAAGAATGGGACGACGACGACCCGGATTACGCCCTCAGACATCTGGATGCCCTCATATTACCTCTAGGTCAAGTTTCAGCACCAGAGGACCTCATAGTACTCTCTACAACCGGCATTCTGCATTCCATCCCTCTTCATGCTCTATGGATAGATGAGGAGCCTCTCATCACCAGAAACCCTGTCATCTACGCCGCGAACATGACGAGCTTCATACAGTGTTTCCGCAGATCTGTCAACTTTCCTCCACAGGCTGAATCAACGCCCATGACCATCATGGCGGTTTACGAGCCAGGCGGCGGAAGAGCGTTCTCCCCTGCGGAGCAGTCAGCCGTGTATAGCGCAGCAAGTAATCTAGGTAGTATCACTGGCGCGCGTGTCTTCTCGGACCAAGCAGCCAATAAACAGCATTTTAGTAATGCGTTGGAGACGTCGACCATATTCCATTTCCATGGCCACTGCGTGCTAAGGCCGGAGCTTCTCACAGACCAGGCGCTAGTGTTCGCCCAGGGCGGAGAAGTCTCCGTCAGCGACATTTTCGGGCTGACACTCGACACTGCATCACACATTACATTGGTTGCATGCGAGTCGGCAGTGCAGGGAGTGGCAAAGGCGGATGAGCCCCTGGGTCTTGTGACAGCACTTTTGTGTGCCGGTGCTGGTTCAGTTCTGGGGACATTATGGCCTATTGCTTCTATGCCGGGGAGGCTTTTCGCGGAATTATTTTACGCAGACGTTCTAAGACAGATACAGGAAGGGGCTGGTAGATATGGAGTTGTGGATCTGGCAAAGACACTGCGCAAAGTGGTCCTGGACCTAAGGAGGGATAAGAGGACGAGAAAACCGTATTATTGGGCTCCTTTTGTTCTACATGGCAGTCCTGTACTGAGGCAGCCTAGTTCTTAAGGCTTAGATTGTGCGAGACTTCCCATGATTTTAAGTGCTTTCATTCATAAGTCATTCTATTGAAGATGATGACGCATAAACACTATCTGAAATATCCTTTCGTGCTCATGATATTTGTGTATTCGCATGATCAAAGTGTCGTATTTGCTAGCCTTCGAGTTATGATTTCCCTTGTTGTCTCCAATATTTCCTGGAGGCATTCTAGCACTCTTTCGTAGTCATCACTGTATCGCTCAAACTTGACCAGCTCTGAGTGGCTGCGGTTGATGGGGATGAGGAAGCGTGAGTATTCTTCGGTATGATTTGCCGAGTCCTTGCTGACGAGAATAGCAGGATCGCCATTCATGGTCAATTTCCCATTATCCTAGACTTGCTTCAGGAACTGACATAGAAGATTCATGTTAGAAAATAGAAAAGGAACTTACCATTTTCGCTGTTCCAGATATACATGTTTCGAAAAACGAAAAGATAACAGACCCATCTAGGGCTGAAACGGAAGAAAACAGCTGTGACTGCTTTTCGAGTTCAGGAGACCCGATTCGCAGTGATTCGAGAAACTCACGGTTGGCCTGCAACCCAATGGCGGCTAGCAAGGCAGAATTGTCCATTCCGCGATGAGGAACACCAAAGAACAGGGCGCCTCCGGTAGCTCTGAGGTTGAGCATGTCCGTTTCGTCACCTCCAGGCTCGTTCTGCATTACCAGGAGCTGGTAATGACACCAGGGTCAACTTTCAGACCAAGGGTTTTAAACAAAGCGAGGGATACATACCTCCTTGATGATGAGACCACCGAGACTGTGGCCTATGAAGACCAAGGGGCGTTTCTTGATAATACCCTTTTTTTCTGTTAGCTTTTATACTCCGCAACCGATGGTGGCCTGGGCGTTATCCTGACTGGTCTGATTGCTCTTAGTGAGCCTCTTAACCTACCCGCGAGGTCGTGAATGCTCTGGAAGGAGATTGTGTTTTCAACACGAGCGTCATACCCGTACAAAAGGATCCTTGCAGCGCACCCAGCCAATGCAGCCCTGAGATGTGCTGGTAACGAATCTTCAAGCCACATGTAACTGCCGCCTCGTTCTTTGAAAGACCCATATGCGTGTCCCCCAAGCCCGTGAACTGCAACGATACTGTTGATTGGTCTGGTGAGCCATTGTGCGTCCATCAAGGTATGGGGAGGCGTCTATGACGTACTCAACTTCAATCTGATCAGAATTTTCAAAGGGCGTCCCGACAACGGAGAACCCAAGGAAGTGCGTGTCGAATAGGAGTTTGATGGTTGTATTTTCCGCCGGAGTGGATTCGGTTCCTTGTGACGGTAATGTGACATCCAGATGCCATTCCTTCTTTGTGGACTTCACGCGTAGAAATTCGGGGGTTTTGTGGAATGATAAAACGGACATCATCTCAACCCTGGTGCCATATGGATTCGCCATGAATGAATGTATCCGAATTGAAGTTGCGTCAAGGTTGAGAGCTGTTGCGAGACCTTTGATGAACTGGCCTCTAATACATGTTGCTGGGATCCCTTGTACTCTATACACAGCTCCTGAGGATGTCGAAGTGTATTCTTGTTTAGGGGAAGACGAAGGCGCTGTCACAAGACCCGAGACTACGGTTGAAAGCGCGGATGAAGATGGGCTAGCTAGAGCAATGTAATCCGCCAAGGCTTGGGACTCCAGTTCGTTTAGATTCGTCGCTGGCAGCGGCATGCCCTTGTGGGTGATGCAGTCGAATAACAGAGGATCGTCCCGAGACCATAGAGTGTTGCTGATCTTGATAAGGCTGATTGCGGTGGTGGCTTCGACCTCAACGGTGGCCTGGAACGGCCCCCGATGTGCCACTATGAAGGCCAGTTTTACCGGCTCACAAATCCCGAACTTACTTCCGTGGATCTCATTTATGGTCCAGGTTACCTCGTCAGGTTCCTGGACGCCTTTAGACAACCAGGTCTTGCCCCGGATAATGAACTCGTCTGGCGACCAGATAAATGGGTCTGATGGCAACATCGATGCTGACCTTCGCAGTGCGGGCTGTGAGCCGCGGGACTTGTTACTTGTTGGAAAGAATTGGTGGATGACAGGATGACTGGTCCCTGGCTTTTGGCCTTTAAATGAAATAGATATTTCCGCACTCTTGTACCGAAGAGGCCCAGAGCCTGCCCGAAAGTCAAACTGCATGACCACAAGTGCTGCAGGGCTAGTCGGACTGGTAGGACTGTCACTCCATGTTCCGTATGCCACAGAGCAGACACTCCCAATAACGCCAAGGCCGAAAAAGTCTATATGTGTTATTTTTGTCCGGGTGCTGGTATCGTCAACATTGTGTTGTCCCAGCCACAGCTCCTCTTTCAGATGGTCAAACTGGCACCATCGCGGCTCCCAGCTGGTGGGGATCCCTTCTTCGGTCTCCGCGACGGCGTAGGTTGGATTTGGCTGGTCCATGTTGCCCTGGCAAAATGGGTTCCTTTGGCTCTGTGAGAATATCCTTGGAACTCGCCACCAATTTCCTTTGCTTTAGGCTCTTTGCTGGAGAAAAAGGCGCAATGAAGGTCAATGAAAGATGCCAACGTATTTATGCAACAATCACGTGGCCAACTTTCAGCCGCACGTAGGTGTCCAATCTTACGCCTTCCTTAGTAAGACCATGCATGCAGTTGCGTTTAAGTCCCAGCCAATCCAAGCTGCGTTTCCCCTCCCTACCAGCGCCAAATACTTACCTCAGATATCTCAGCATGTCCTCGTGGATAGAGGCAAAGTCGACTGCTCAGCATATGAATGATGTAGGGAAATACGATGATGCTATCAAGATACTCCAGGACTTTCTTCTCGCTGCCAGAGGCGACGATCAACTCTGTGCTACGGCAGAGCTGGGAACGGTACTCACTGACCAGGGATGTCTCAAGGCTGCACTTAACACTCTTGAGCATACACTAGAGAGCGACGCAACCCTCTACCCCTCGGACCATCCCTTTTGTCTTCAGCTGAGAATGCAAGCTTGTCGGCTGCGTCCCATTGTTAAAGCTTCATTCAATGGAGTTCTCCAGGAGGCATCTGACATTTACCAAACCTTCTCTGCCTTAGATGGCATCGGAGATCTTGATACTTGCAGGGTCAGTTGAGTTCAAATATGTTTAATGTTCATATTTACCCCCAAAAGACGTAATTTACGTTTCTGTAGACACTGACTCGTAGCATCGCACAGATCAGCATCAACATCACGTATACTGCGCTTCTCTTCATGATAAACGACCTCCACGACCGGATTTCAATTCATCAATTGAAAGCTTCCATCGCTTGGCAAATCCCTGCTTTCTGGGGATTGATGCAAGAGGGACGGGTAAGAGAAGCTCTTGCCGTGGCCCAGAACTACGTCCGTCTTTTAAATACATCAACAGCTCAGCAAAATGGACTGGAAGATATGAGGTTTTCCTCTGCGATCGAGATGGTTGAATCAATCGTAGAGTCGCCAAATGCGGTGCCTGTTTGGAAAGCTACAGCCGTCGGTGAACTACTTCACCTTAGAAATAAGATTAATGAGCCTGGATGGGAGCGTGTAAATTTCTTAGAAGCGGAAGCGATTCGTTTGTTCCAATCCGAAGGCCATACACATGCGGTCGTGGACATCAGACTTCGACAGGCCTGCAATCGAGTTGGACAAAGCATCCTAAATCTCACAACGGAACTTCTGCAAGAAATACAAGGCTGTTTCCAAGTCTACGAGAAAAACAATGCGCCAGGCCCTTACAGCAGGGCTGTCACTCTCATGCTCAGCAGCATACCCCCGGGACAAGGCTTCGACCTAAGAGTTTCGCTTCTGGACATCTACTCTCAGCTCTCTGATATCACTGGTGCAGAGTTGGAGAATGTCGTTTTGAAAGTTCGGCATCTGAGCAACTGGTTAAGCCATTCTACGAGGTCATCTCAGGTCATCGAGTCTGCCCGCAGTATTGACGAACTCATCGACGTGAGAGACTGCAGATGGGTGAAAGGCATGATTGCTAACGTTACCTCCAATGCATACAATCTCCTTGGTGATGGTGAAAATGCATTGGAGTGGGCGAAAAGTGCAGTCGACAGGTGGGGAGAAGTATTTAGACTCGAGAGAGCCGGCGCGACGCTGATGGTTCTTTTGGCCATGTTGAACAAGTGCGGTGGATTTCGCTCACCTGGAGTGAGAGAAGCGATCGATTTTGCAGAAAGAGAAATCTCTCACCATATCGGTGAGGGCTTGTTTCTTGCCGCGTTCGAGAAAATGGCTGTCCTTGCTGGGTCGATATTTCTACCCAAGGGCGACGAGAGAGGGGGCACGTGTCTGGATAGTATGGAAGAATGTCTTCAAAATCTTCCAGGAAAAGCTACTCCCGACGAAGTCAATTATTGCAGAGCTCAGCTACACCAATTACGTGGTCAGATATTAATGGGAACTGAGCTAGACCATGAAGTGACTGACAGCCGCAACGAACACTTCGAGCAGGCGGTCGCATTCTATTTGAAGGCCCGGAATCCTGTAAGTGCCGCCTGTGCCCGGCAAATACAAGCAAACGCGCTTTATACAACCTTCCAAGCTCGTGTGCCGCCGTCCTGGAGCGTGCTTCGACGTTGTATCGAGCTGAGTGATATTGCGAAGGATGTCTTCGAGGCACTCGACAACACGCTTATGCTCGCAGAATCGGCGCGGTTGTGTGGATTCTTTCAGTTCAAGGCATGGTCGCACGGGTTTGTCAGTGGCGATACTGCCCTGGCATCATTACGGAAAGCAGATCAGGCTTCGGCAGAGCGCAGAGCTGAAGTATCTATCCTGGCTAGTTTCGAGGCTGTATCACGGAAGCAGAAGTTCGTCATGACATCCGGCATAGAGGACACACATGCCAGGGCACTTGCCGTCTGTCAGCTAGAGGGCAGGATGGCAGATCTATGGGACTGGATCCAGTGCGCCAAAGCGAGGAGCGTAGGTGACCAGCTCACAAACCAATTTCCCATCCAAGCGACACTCAACGACGATATAATGCGGGACCCCGAGATGAAGGCGCTGTGTGAGGAGGAAGAAGCTGTGACCCAGCAGATGACCGCCGCGGACCCTGTTGTGCGGCTTAAGCTGCGTAGCGATCTGCATCTGATTCATGTCAAGATGGCCGGCTATCCACTCCTTAGACAGGCCCTCGATCTACGGAAGAGCACCCCAGTTTCTATCTCTGAGATACGTGACTTGGGACAAAAGATGAAGTGTAATGCTGGAGGGATGGAGGTGGTATTTGTTGACTGGGTCGATCTTGGTGGCACTATATGGACCGTTACTCTCAAGAGTGATACTCCTCCACAGGTTGTGAGCTGCGGGATCACCGTCGCCGAGGTAAAGGCTTGGAAGCAGCAATGGCTCGACGTTCAGGATGGAGGACGCCTGGCTGCCTTTTTCGTTGATGATGAATACGACGAGGATGAGCCAGATTACTGTCTGAGGAGTATCGATAAACTAGTTGCTTCTCTGCACGACTTGACATCAAAAGGGGAACTTCTCGTCTTCTGTCCAACGAATGTTCTCCATTCGATTCCGCTCCATGCGCTTTGGGTGGAGGATAACACGCCCGTGATCCAACGCAACCCAGTTATCTACAGTGCGAGTTTGACGACCTTCTGGCAGTGCTACCGGCGCTCTGAGCTCACCGGGAGTATCTCAACGAATCTTGGGTTGAACATGGCAGGTGTCTATGAACCTAGGGGCGACCGCAAGTTTTCGTCGGAACAGCACGCGGAGCAGTCGAATGTCTACACTACCCTGGATCAATTGGCAGAACGGTACGGTGGGAAATCCATTAGTGGCCAAGCTGTGACGGCAGAGTGCTTTAAGCAGATGATGGAAACCTCAATTATGTTCCACTTCCATGGCCATTGTCGTCTTGATCAACCCACACTTGGAGACCAGAGTCTTGAGCTCGCCGACGAGCTCCTCCCGATTCGAAGAGTGTTTGAGATGAAGCTTCAGAGTCCGCACATAACGCTTGTAGCGTGCGACTCTGCGCTGCAGGTGATTTCTGCCGGCGACGAGCCTCTCGGCGTGGTCACGGCTCTGCTCTGTGCAGGGGCCAGTTCAGTGCTGGGCACAATTTGGCCCACGTTATCGAGTACTGGTCGGGATTTCAGTGGCGAGTTCTACTCCGACGTAGTGGACCAGTACAGACAATCACCGAAAAGAGGATCATCCCCAACCATCGTCAATCTGGCTGAGGCTCTGCGGCGGGCTGTGCTTGCTTTAAGAACCAGGCGCAAAACTCGACAGCCCTATCATTGGGCGGCGTTTGTGCTCCATGGCTCCTCTTCCATCACACTCCCACACGCATTTATCCCAGAGCGCCGGGTGAATACGTGATGACGCGTAGAGGCTTCCTGAACCGGTTGATAATACGTAATCGTCCGACCCGGCTGAGAAATTCCAAGGTACTAGCTTATCTTGAGTAAGATAGTAAACGCTAAGCAACCTTGAAAGCGCCCTTTTTACTTATATTACCTCCTTTAGCCAATAGAGCGTAATATGACCGTTATGGCGTAAGAGGATGGATTCTTTATTAACGTTCAAGTCTCGAAACATGAATTTCTTACTATAACTTGACAGATTATATTAACTAGCATAGATTCTCAGATGAGAAAAGCATTATATTTAACTCCATTGTTCAGCGTATGAATGTCCTGGCAGTAACCCAACTGCAGGAGAACAGCTGCGATACAGAATCTGCTTTATCATCTAGTCCATGGTAGTAATGCGCTTTCTCTCCTTAGCCTCTGGGACATTTTCCCTCCATCTGAGCTTCAGCATATAGATCAGAATTCCCAACACAAAGATTACGCCAAATACTCCAGCTAGCACCCTAAAAGTCCAAGTATATCCTCCATATTACACCATATCTATTAGTTTATACGCCATGCCAAAAGAGATAATATACTTAAATTTAATAACTATAACTAGTCAGGCTACTCACCTCGGAGCTTGGAGCATGGCGCAGGACACAGCAAGATCTGCCTGAGCTCGAAGCAAACTGGTTGTTCTTAGTTAGATGTCTGACAATACTTTATTACCTAGGAAGAAGCTATTTTCAGAAATTTTGGCTTTTAAAAGCTATTTACCACGCAGATAGAGGCGCTTAGGTGGTAAGGAAGTCAGCTTAATACTTAAGTTGATATATTTCTTTATATCTTTCCGGCCATCGATTTACAGACCAATTATTCAGAGAACCCCAGATTCTTTTATCGCTTGCGAGATTAAGTGGTGCCGTGGATACTGTTTCTAAAAACCCGATTGGCTGAGTAACAAAATCAAGATCTGAAATGCCTCGGTGTCTTGGACCCACAATACTGCTCCCTCGCATGTTGGTCCGGCACGGATATAAATACTGACTTCACTTCACTTCAATACACGCGCCAAGCTACCCCTCCTAATCTCCAACCTCCAACTCCATCTTTCATTATTTCTCAACATCTCATGCTTTGCCTTCATTTACCACAGAGTCGCCATGCCGCAAGACGAGCTACCGAAAAACGCAGCTCAGCCGAACAATCCTGAACCTAAAAATGAACGCGCCGTCTCACTGGTCGATCGCTTCACATGGGGCAACTTCACCTGCACTCAGTCCACAGGCGGCGTGGCTCTCATGCTATCAAAGAGCCCTTATTCATTTCGTGGCCTACATACCATTGGAGTCGTGGTCTTTATTCTCAACCTTGTTCTGTTTATTCTCTTCTGCACAGCCATGATATGTCGGTTTGTTCGGAGACCGGCTAGCTTACTCATATCCGTGACGAAACCGCCTGAAGCTTACTTTACTGGCTCATTGTGGCTTTCGATAGCGACTATTATCATGGGGATACAGAGCTTTGGTGTTCCTCACGCTGGGTTTTGGCTTGTCGATACTGTTCGGGTTCTCTTCTGGATCTACGGGGCTGTTACGCTGACTTATAACGTTGTTATCTTTGTGGTCATGTTTTCGATCGCTCCTTTTGCGCCGGGTAGCATGAGCTCTCCAATGTTTCTGATGATCTACAATGCGATGCTCACGGGGACTGTCGCATCGGTAATCGCGGCTGATCAACCTCCGTCGCAACGAATACCCGTTATCGTTGCTGGAATTGCTTTCGAAGGTCTTGGCTGGATCCTATGTCTCCTTTTTCTTCCCCACTTTGTCGGCAACCTCCTTGTCAACGGTCTCGGCCCAGTCAATCTAAGACCAGGCCTCTTTATCTCTGTGGGCTCTGCAGGCTATACCATCATAGCACTCATCGGCTGCGCAAAAGCAATCCCAGATGGACACGGCTACTTCGCGAAGCATCCTACTGCAGCAGAGACGCTGAACATTATGGCATTGTGGGTAGGAATTTTTCTTTGGCTGTTTACCTTTTGGCTTTTTGCAATTGCCGCGGTTGCGCACGTGCCCATCTTGGTTTCAAAACTCCGCGGGGATAAGTCTCGGCAGCAGATGAGCTTTGCGCTTCCTTGGTGGGCGATTGTCTTTCCGAATGTTGGGTTCACGATTGCTACGGTGTATATCGGGGAAGAACTAGAATCCGGCGCCATATCCTGGGTTGCCACTATTATGACTATCTTGGTGTTTGCAGCGTGGTTGATGGACATGTATTTGCATATGAAGTCGATATTTCAGAAGCGCATTATGTAGATAGTTGTAGAAAATAGAGAATGGAACGCAAGTCCAGCGCGTAACTGGCCTTTCCCATTCGACTCGGCCACACTGTTTATAGCGAGGTCTGAGATTTTCTATAGAAGTGTTTACTGGATATAAGGTTAAACCTTAGGTATCTTCTGTCCACAAACATATCCCATGCAGTTTTTTCTACCTGAGATGGATACGTTGATTGTTAAATATGACAAGGGAAAAAGCACTAGGCTTTGCCCCGCTACCTTAAAGAGACCTCGGTGTAATAAATCAGTCAATATCTCAGAGTGAAAGGATTGTCATTACTATATTGAAACTAGTTAAAAGGAACGACTATACATGTTTCAATTTACCAAAGAGAATGACAGAGTGTGACAGCTGTGCAGAAGACATTAAATAATTCCTGTTTGACAGTTCCCTCTTTGTTGAAAAGTGAGAAACCATCGCGTATCCACCCCCCCTTCAATGCACTCAGCTCCATCAGGACATGGTCCACCTAGCCCTTGAGCTCAGCGGGGATATCAACACACTTGGGGTGCAGCTCAATGTTGCGCTGGCTCCACCACGGGTTCTTCGCAGCGATCGAGATCAAATCTCGCCCCTCCACATCCGAGTGAATACCCAGGTAGTACGCCACGTAAACCGTGAAAAAGTGGCCGTAGAAAAACTTCCTGAAGAAGTTGTCCTGGTTGAGATCGATGTTGATGAACTCAATGTTCTTGTTCTGCGGAATATCCTTGCTGCCAAATAGGCCCTCGAGAGTCTTGACCTTGTCCTTGGTGTATTGATCCGCATTCGAGTCAAGGAAAGTGATGATGGCTTGCTTCTCTGAGGGGTTGGAGTAAGCTGCAACTTCGGTGTGCGAGAACTCGTGCAGGAGGTTTCTGTGTGTAGGAACCATGGCGATCTCATTGAAGAACATAGTCGTCTGCTTAAGAAGCGTGACGTACCAATCAGCGGTACTAAGCAGCGCAATACGACTGTTCTTCAACCTCTCAGCAATAGCCTGAGCCTTCTTCAGCGTAGCCTCATTGAACTCAGTCTTCAAGAAGTTGACTGAATCCTGGAGCTCTTTGTGATAAGAAGAAGGTGTGAGCTTCAGCTTGTGGAAGAGATCCAGGAAAATGGAGAAGAACTGCTGGACATGGTACAGAGGATACTCGCGATCTGCATGGCGGAGCTTGTATAAGATGATAGAGATATTGTGCTCCTCACACAGATGAGCAATTTTTCCGCCGCCAGAAAGAACAATCAAGTTCTTGTTCCCCGTCATCTCACGCATAGTTTCAAAGAACAGACAAGGCTCAACAGACCAACCACTGTAGCAGACAATGATAGCAAGCGTAGTGGGGTCCTTCATGACATTGCGGTCAACGAACCAGTCAAGGTCGTAGTCGTTGATGACCTGAACGTGGAGGGGGATCTTCTCGTTGAGGAAGAAGCCCTTTACGATGTCTGAGACGACAGAGGAGCAGCCCATGCCGTAAAAGACAAGACGCTTGAACTGGCCGGATTCGATCCTCTGGCGGAGATCGGTGTTGAGTCTGGAGAGGTCGTATTCATGGCCCCAGAGAATGCTCTCGAAGAGAGGGTTGCCGAGCATGGGCTGGAGACGTTCAAGACGGGGCTGCATTTTGGTGGTTGGCTCTGAGATATTGGTTAATAGGGAGATTCAAGGTATGGTATTGTGTGAAGCTTTACGTACTGGGTTTGATAGTAATGAAGTTTGAAAGATCACACCTTGTACGGTGAGAAGAGTAGACAAGTGATATTGGATACGATGATGAAATTGTTGTTGTTGATGATGAGGAGTAGCTAACCTGGGCTCTAGAGCTCTTTATATACATATTTACATCCCTCATTCAATCTCATGGACGCATAGAAGGCATTTCCTGATCTGTTTGCCGACGTCCATCTCGAATTGTTCCGCCATTACCGCAGTGAAATTGATGCTATACCAGTGGATCACATACCACCATCACCATGATGATTATCAATCTCCTCAACGTCGTCAAAATCTTGAGGAACTTCCGTTAACTGGAGGATGTTGATCCTTGGAACATGATCATCCCAACGGCGTCGTATATACAATAGTCTCCACAAGTGCAAGAATTCTCATTCTCGAATAGGTGCGCATCTCCGGTTGAGCCGTGTCGCACGCTTCTACTACTTTGAGTATCATAAAGCGCCTCGCGTTGTTTCATGTCGTAAAATTCGCATCAATTACCCCCTTTGTTCCAACCCCTGAAGTTCTCCCCGCGCTCTCATTGAGGGATACAGGAGCCGTGATGGTTACTATCAGGAAAGCTCTATTCAACTACCGTGCGGGCATGGCCCGAATAATTTCCTTAATGGGATTATGGAGGGTCTCATGATGGGTTGTAGTGGATAAAGGGAATATTATCTACCGCTCGAGCCGTGTTTTGAGCCGCAACCTTGATGGGATCAAGGTTGCTTTCGCAGTGATACCTATCGGCAAGAATCAGATCATCTTTGATAGATCATCTTCCGCTTAAAATTTCATTTGAATTATGATGCTTATGGTATCATGGAGGGCATTGTAATGGTTGTTGTCGGAAAGAGTCAGATCATTGCGGTTCCGCGTTCCAGGTTTTGAAAATGTTCCAGATTATTCACCACTTACAGTGGCATTATGAGTCAATACAACTGCTGGCAGATATTAGCTCAAGCTGTTCCCCAGTATCAGTTATTTCCTCAAACTGTCAAGGAATCACTTTTAGTGAACATCTCGCGAGTTGATACAGATTATCAGTATCTAAACTGTCTTTTAAAATCATTGTCATGGAGAACAGTAGACCCCCCCTCAATTGCTGCCATTATACGAACCATTGTGACTAACATAGGATTGTGAACCTTGATTTTCTGACATATTCTAATACATACTATCTTCATGACTCAGAATATGATAGATAACATACCAATACGACATCATGCATATGGACCTACCTATAGTAGTAAGCCAAGATATCAACACCTCATAAAGATCGACAATTAGTTTTCCCCAGTTTCCCCGGATTCCCCCCCTCCCAAGTTGAAGCAATAGAAAGACAGGGCAGTTTCAACTCGGCCTAGGCGGAGATAGACTAGCCTTGGCTCACACTAATGCGCAGAATGGGGGGCCGAGCGAGCCGTCCCGCCCCCTGTTAGACTCGTATCGCTTAGAAGTGGCCGCGCAATCTTTTCCCCACTAAGACCTATTCTCCGCCGATCATGCAGGTTTTAGTTGTCTAAACTTTATTCTCTCGGATCGAAATCCTTCTGGCTGCAGCTATTTCCTGATATAGACGTGATGTGATGTGTGTTGGCGCGTAGTTCGGAGCCGAGGCATTCGGCCCGCGCCGTTCGCCCGTGACAGAGAAAGACGGTGTGGACTGGACTAGACACGGACGTCGCCTTTCTAGCCGTATACGGCATATACCTTGCGCCTCTTACATAGTCAGCTTCTCTGTGATGCCTTGTAAGATAGGCACAAACTATATAATATCTTGCCTGTTTTGGCTCAGGCTGTCCTAATATCACAATTTGCATAACAGCACTCAACTTACATAATTCTATCTGAAATTGAAGTCACGCCGAAATGAGAATCCAAGCCACCGCGGAAACCAACTCACACAATGCGAGGAACTGGGTTCCTCTGCTAGATGAGCCCGCATTCAAGCCCCGAAACATACACATTATTTGTGTTGGGGCCGGCTTTTCAGGCCTCATGTTAGCTTACGAAGCCAAGTACAACGAATCGCTCCAAGGGTTCATTGATCTGACTATCTATGACAAGAACCACGATGTTGGTGGAACGTGGCTTGTTAATCGATATCCTGGTGTGGCAGTGCGTTTTTCCCATGATTAGACTCAACAGGTATAGTTGACTGACATATTCTCAGTGTGATGTTCCAGCGCACATTTACACTTTTCCATTTGAGCCAAACCCTGATTGGTCCAGTTTCTATGCTTCAGGGCCAGAAATATGGGCTTATATCAAGAGAACGTCCGACAAGTATGGTTTAGCTGAAAATGTCAGGTTTCAGTCTAAAGTGACAGAGGCGATCTGGAATGAGGCTGCAGGTAAATGGGATCTAAAGGTCTTTCAAGATGGCGAGGAAAAGGAGGACGAATGTGATATATTGATCGACGGGTCGGGGTTCCTCAAGTATGTTCACAGCGAGTTCAATCAGGATATCGCGAACTGACGGCGTTAGTAACTGGCATTGGCCTGATATTCCTGGTCTTCATGACTTCAAAGGGGAAATCGTCCACACCGCTGATTGGTACATCTCTCCACTCACCTTGCCGTCCTTTCTCTAACACCAGGCTTCCAGGAACCCTTCTATCAACGTGGCTGGCAAAAGGGTTGCAGTCATCGGAAACGGGTCATCTGGCGTTCAAGTCCTTCCGCATCTGCAAAAGACTGCTGCTCAGCTGATAACCTATGTTCGTACGCCTACATGGATATTTGCCAACTACGCGTCTGAGCTTACAAAAGACGGGACAAATTTCGCCTTTACTGAAGAGGAAAAGAAGAAATTTCGAGAAAGTCCCGCCTCGCTCTGGAAGTTTCGTAAGGAGATTGAGAACAGGTTTGTAGCAGCACTGATATCAAGAATCTTACTGAATTGCATACAGCCAAGACAACTTCTGGAACGTCTTCTTCAAAGACACAGCCGCTCAGAAAGCCGCACTTGAGAATGCATACAACCGGATGCGGGAACGTCTCGGCAATGAAAAAGAGCTCTGCGAAAAGCTAATCCCAGATTACGAATACGGATGTCGACGCCCAACACCAGGCGACGGTTACCTTGAAGCTCTGCGACAGGAGAATACGCGTGTCACTTTTGATCCAATCGTTCAGATCACCGAGTCAGGGATTCAAACTACACAAGACCATACTGACTTTGACATTATCGTCTGCGCGACCGGGTTCGATGCTAGTTTCCGCCGCTCGTGGACCGTGCAGGGGCGGAATGGTTATCAGCTGCATGAAGCGTGGGGGGAGTCGCCGGAAGCGTATTTTGGGGTTGCAACGGCGAATATGCCGAATTATTTTATCTTCATTGGACCGAATAGTCCAGGTCAGTGAACCTTAAAGCAGTTGGGTTACATTACTGATAGTCGGCAGTGGGTCATGGATCGCTTCTTGATAGTGTGTTTTGTGTCGCAAAATGGATATTGAAGTGGTGTAGGAAGATTGCAACGGAAGACATCAGGTATACTCCGCTCACGGACTTTGCATGATGTGATCTAATACGCTGACGTTACAATAGGTCAGTTTGTGTGAAGCAGCAGGCATTGGATGATTACAACGTCTACCTGCAAGAGCTCCTCAAACGAATGGTGTGGACTGGATCATGCAGAAGTTGGTACAAGAACCGTAAGAAAGAGGGACATGTTACCGCTGTATACGGTGGAAGCCGGCATCATTTTCGAGGTATGTCAACTTAAGTCCCTACGCTGGAGATTTCCTTTTTAACCATTTGTCTTAGAAATTCTTGAAACATTTAGGGCGGAGGACTTTGATATTGAGTATAGATCAGTTAACAGATTCCGTTTCATGAGTAGTGGGAGGACTTTGCGGGAGTCAAGAGGAGAGTACTACGTGCTAAAGTAAGGGTTTAGTTGGTCTAATGGTTAGTGTAGATAGTCTAAGGAACTTCTAAGTGTGGAGACGGAACTCGGGTTACACTATGAATTACACCAATACTGCTTCAGCTATACCCGCCATGAAGCTGAACGATGGAAACGAGATCCCAATGGTCAGTCATAGCCTCGCAAATTCTATACAATTCGATTTAACCTCCAATAGATAGCGTACGGTCTAGGAACTGCAAACTTCAAGAAGGGAGGAAGAACAGATTACGACGAAAACGCGTTCAACTACGCCCTGACTGCTATAAAGAGTGGTTTTTATCACCTCGATGGAGCTTCAGGTATGTTTTTCTAATGCCTCACGCACTCGTAACTGTTCTCACATGTACCTAGCGTACGGGAACGAGGAAGAACTCGGTGCAGCTATCAGAGCATCCAGCGTGCCGCGAGAGAAGCTCTATGTTGTCACCAAGCTCAACGGCTGGAAGAAGCAAGACGTACAGAACGCTTTTGATACCTCGATGAAGAAACTTGGGCTTGATTATGTGGACTTGTATCTCATCCATGCACCGTTCTTTGCGGAGAAGGCTGAAGATTTACAGGAAGCTTGGGCCACCCTTGAAGCCATCAAAGGGTCTGGGCGTGCTAAATCCATTGGTGTGTCTAACTTCATACAGGAGCACCTTGAGACCATCCTTGCCACAGCTAAAATCACACCAGCCATCAACCAAATCGAATACCACCCCTATCTACAGCACGGTAACCTTGTAGAGTACCATCACAAGAACAACATAGCTTTATCGGCCTATGCGCCGTTAACAGCTCTTATCCGCGCTAGACCGGGTCCTGTAGGTGCCCTTTATGCGAACCTGGCCAGTAAATATGGTGTTACGGAGGGGGACATTGCGTTGCGTTGGTGTATTGATCAAAATATCGTGGCTATCACGACGAGCTCGAGTGAGGAGAGGTTGAAGAGCTATATGGCGAATGTGTGGAGTTTTAAGCTAGCTTCTGAGGAAATTGAAGGTATTTCGATGATGGGGAAGCAGAAGCACTTTAGGGCATTTCAAAATCAGTGGATTGCAGAGGGTGACTGGCGATAGATTGCTAAGAATCGTTCCTAGCTTTGGCTTTAGATGAGAGAAGAGTATAGTAGTTATAAATACACTGTGTTCCCCAGTCCAGCGCCAATCTGTTTGAAGACTATTCCATACTATATATAGTAATGTCCCGATTGGCTACGATGGAAGACTTCAAGTGGCGTCTATATAGGAGTAAGTTACGCGGGATACCACTTGAGAGCTTACGAATATATGGAGACGTTTCCTAATGAACAAAGACATTGTAAAATGGCGCATGTATAAGCCACAATAATACCCAATTTGGTGGCTGGTAAACCCTCGCTTTAACTGAGCTTCTTGACACTCGGTTGAATCGTACTTTTCAAGCAGGTTCGGCTGGGGCTAATAGTATCGCACAGAACTTAGCAACACAGAGTCATGAATTAATCCTTGTGCTTCGTCATATACTTCATACTTCTCTTCCGTCCATAGTCCTTCTCGTTAGTCTCCAGAACAGCCAATTTCTCCATTTCCTGTTCCTCCTCCTCGTCCACTTCAGGAGCCATCTCCTTCTTCGGTTCCCTCAGCTTAAGAGGGTCTTTGGGCTTTGCAGCAGCCCCTTTATTGCCCTGAGTCATCTGTTCTGTAAAATCATCATCTTCACCACCATTGCTGATACTGCGAAGCGACTTTGCAGTCTTGGTGACATTCAGATCACAGTTCAGATAGCCTGCCCCTTCTCTGCTTCGATTCCAGGCCTCAAACCCTAGAATATACAGAAAGTTGTCCATGATGCGGTCTTCCCACTGTATGGGGTCGAAACCAGCCTTGGAGGAGAAAGCTTGACTTGCAACCAGAGCCTTGATACATTGAGATATCTCATTCTGTATTGCCTCGGCCGTGCTTGGTATCTTGCCGTCATGGGCTTCGATATATGGCTGGAATCGCGAAAGATAATTGTGGAATGCTATGGGAGCCCAGTACTTATAACCATTTTCAGAGACGAAGTCTTGGGGAAAGGACTCTATAGTTCCGAGAAACCACATGATCGAAAGGATAGCATCGATGACATCCTGCCAGTCTCTGTTTAGGTATCTCCACCGCGAAGCATCTATCTCACGTTCTTTCGGTGGATGTGTCTGTGGCAGCGTTGCCAATTGGAGCAGTACATCGACTTCTCCACATGCGATGAGTCCTTTGATGCCCGTGATCCGCTCAGTGCCGCTGAATACATATCCATTCGTAGAAGTCCACCGCGTGATCTGCATCGCAACTGGTCGCAGCTGTCCCTTCCCCCTGACAGCTCGACTAAGAGGTTGGGCATGGATCGCGTCGAGAACTCTGTCCGAGAAAAGTTTCGACTCTGAGGTATCAACTCTTGGTTGAGAAGTCTGGGCCTCGCCCGCAGCTATCACTCGAGCAGCCAGAGTTATTGCGAAACGACGTACGTGGGGAACCCATTCTTCTCGGGATTCGCGTGGCACAAGAATAAGTGGTTCACGCTTACCATTTTCTGCTGTGAAGGATTGATAAGAGCGTTTGTACCATTGATCTTGACGTTGAGAGTGGGTGGCAACAACTTGGAAATGCTGCGACAAAAGAGCCTTTAGCTCGTCGCCGATGGCTTCGAATTCCTTCATGGCCAATCTTTGACAGCTTCTTTTTCTGTAATA
The DNA here is from genome assembly GCF_000149955.1 of Fusarium oxysporum f. sp. lycopersici 4287. Classification (NCBI taxonomy): domain Eukaryota; kingdom Fungi; phylum Ascomycota; class Sordariomycetes; order Hypocreales; family Nectriaceae; genus Fusarium; species Fusarium oxysporum. The sequence continues at coordinate 644,493 of NC_030993.1, forward strand.
ATTTATTGTGCAAGGTCCATTCTGCTTATGGGGGATTCCACTCTATTTAACAGTGTGTTGGTCATAGCTGCTCAGCCACGCCGCTTGACTCATCTGACTGAAAGCTCGTGTCAAAGCTTTAAATAGTCTCTCTGGCGGCCGACGTTTCAGAACTGTCCGCCACAGCCAGTTTCTAGCTACCTTTATACAGTTGATATTCACGTGACATGGAATTTGATGCTTATCTTATAACTTCAACGGCGTTTAAAAGAAGTCCCGAGTATATTCGCAAACATCATCCCGTGATACCCGATATAGCCGCTCCTCCACCTTTTAAGCATCTGGAAGCACACAAATACTGCGAAGATCTAATATCTTTCATTTCAGACACTTCGGGTCCTATCACTAACGACTCTGAGCCTTATTGAACCCGTTTTCTGTTACCAATCATGACTGCAATTCGAGTTGCCGCATGTCATGTTTCTCCCATCTTCCTCTCCGCGAAGGATACAACCTCGAAAGCAATCAACCTGATCAAACAGGCTGCGCGGAATAAAGCCAATCTAGTAGTGTTCCCGGAAACATACATCTCGGCATTTCCGATATGGAGTTCAATACGGCCTCCGACTGAGAACCACAATCTTTTCAAGCAAATGGCGCATGAGTCAATCTTTGCTGATGGCGATGAAATCCACGCCATTCGCAACACTGCAAAACATGCAAATATCATGGTCAGCGTAGGCTTTTCTGAAAAAGTTCGCTTTAGCAGCGCGACTTTATACAACTCCAACATCTTCATTGGAACTTCGGGAGAGGTTCTGATTCATCATCGAAAATTAATGCCTACGTTTTTTGAGAAGCTTACTTGGGCACCTGGGGATGGATACGGGCTGCGCGTTGCAGACACGCCGTGTGGCAAGATTGGGAATTTGATTTGCGGAGAGAATACCAATCCTTTGGCTCGCTATAGTCTTATGGCTCAAGGGGAGAACATTCATATCTCGACCTGGCCGCCCATATGGCCAACTCGGGTTCCTACAACAGACGACTCTTCGGAACCTTCTAAAGATACATCGAATAAGCCGAATTATGATAATGTGACGGCAAACAGAACCAGAGCAGCTGCTCATTGCTTCGAAGCGAAGTGTTTCGGCGTTCTTTGTTCAGGTGTCCTGGGAGATGATGCTATTCAAACTATTGCTGAAGGATCGTCTCACTTGACTCAGGTGTTAAAGCAGTCACAGCGTGGAGCGACGCAGTTTCTTGATCCGACTGGAGCACCTTTGAAGGGATTCAATATCGACAGTGAGACTGGAGAGGCTGTAGCCACTGACTTCCTGCAGCATGATGAAGGCATCCTTTATGCTGATCTTGATACTGAGGATTGCATCGAAGGGAAACAATATCATGATGTTGTCGGTGGATATCAGCGCTTGGATGTTTTCGATCTCAAAGTGAACCGCGCCCGTAGAGAGCCGGTTTCTTTCACTGAAGATGTTGGAAATGTCCCCTCTCAAGATTGGAAGTCTCTTAACTGAGAAGCCCATGCTCACTCAATGCAATGTAATTGAAGCTATTTACTTTATCTCATCTCAACATCAAGAGATCATATAACTGTCACTACCTGAAAGATCAAGGATTCAGTCTGCTTATTCTCGTGACCTGCCCGATTCGGCAGCTTATGTCATTTGGTTCATATCTCAAGTGAGGGGCAAAATCAATAAGAACTTGAACCTTCAAACTTGAGTTGTTTGTGATAGTTGTTCTACAACCCGGCGCATCCAAATGAGTGATCAGAGGATCCCAAGCGTCATCGAGCGCCCACTTCCTAATGGCGTCATCTATGACATGTCAACCGTCGGACAAGTGCGCATTACGCTTCCCGAATCATCAACCTGGTCAAGCGGACTTCATTGGCATGAAACTCACGACGAGTACTTGAAAGTGGTGAAAGGAGCAATTCGAGTCCGGCTGGGAGATTCGCGACAGGTTATCAGCGCTACCGATGGCAATCAGCCAGAGATAAAAGTACCGCGCTACGCGTGGCATGAATGGCAGCGAGCCGCACCAGAGGGCGAAGAAGTCGTCGTGATTGAGAGGACAGAGCCGGATGATAATGATAAGGCCATATTCTTTTGGAATCTCAATGGCGTAATTCTCGACAGTCCCAAGATGTTGAGTGATGAGACCTCGGTGGTATCCAGGTTGCCATCAAGGCTGCAAGGACTGTTCCTTGATATATGGATTCCTCTGAACCTGTTCATTATTTTTCGGTCCTTGGACAATATTCCTGTATTCCTGGACGCGCCCAACCTGTCGCGAGTATCAGATAATAGAGTGAGGAGCCTGTTACAGAACATCGATATAGTGGTCTCCCACCTCATTCTACTTGTTGCTTCGTGGGCTGGATGGACTTTGGGGTTACAGCCGGTTCGACGGAAATACACTCCTGAAGATGCATATGCGACATGGCAATCGCGACGAAAGAATGCCAAGAAGACCGCATGATCAACAGGCAGCGTCGAGTGATTTGAGGTTTCGATCAAGTCCATCCACTTGAGTGACGCAGCGAAAGCTCAGAGTTTTGAGATAGCAGTATTATTGCGGTATCCTATCTCAATATCCAAGTGGGATATATAAAGAGTCTATACAATCTCTTGCAAAAAAAAAACATTTTACTATGCATCGCCAACTGAAACAAATTTTTATGCCACGCCATTGATCACAAAACCATCAATCTAGTTCTCGACAACAGGTCCGTTATACTCCTTTCGCGCCCAGGCGAAGTAGTAAATGACACTGAAAATGACGAGGCCCCCAGTGACCACGACACTGTAGTTCATCATATCCACAGTAGGATTCACCATGGGAGGCCAGAAGCTGAAGAAGCCAACAACAATGAGGTAGCACATGGCGAAGATGTTGTTGGCAATGCCAAAGGCACCCTTGAGATGGAAAGGACCCCAGACAAGCTCAGCGCCGGTGGTGTTGGCCAGAGCTGGGAGATCTGAAGTGCCGGGCAGCACGAAGCCTTTGGTGAGGCGACGGTAGAGAAGAAGACCTGCGGCGATAAGATATGAAGAGTAGAGGCAAGAAATAGAAAGAGAAGTGACGTTTTGGAACGCAACAGGCGATCCAATGTTGATGAGTGACAGGAGGATTGAAATGACGGCAGTGCACAAGACTGAGTACAAGGGGACAGTGGTTCGGTCGCTGACCTTTGACAGAGTGCGCCAGCCAGGAAGACCTCGGTCACGGGCAAAGGACCAGAAGACACGAGAGGTCGATGCAAGCATCCCGACAGTGGCGCAAGCAGCAAGAAGAACAATAATGGCGGACATGACGGTCGCACCGGCTCTTGAGTTTGTCGCTTGCTGGAAGATGTACATGTAGGGGAAGCCGAGCATTCCGGGGCCTGAAGCCATCGCATCGTCGAGGTTGCCCATGCAGAACACCATGGCAATGACCATGGCGAAACCGCAAGCGCCGTTGATGCAGAGACTGAGAAGGATGGAGGTTGGGACGACGACGGAGGGGTTGACGGTTTCTTCGGACATCTAGAAGCTGTCAGTGAAAGTTCATGAAGGTGAGAAGTCAAGACGTACGTGGAAAGCAGCGTCAGTGCCGACGAAGGAAAACGCATTACCCATCATACCAACCATGAACGAGATGCCATTCGTCGACCATCCACCGTTGTTAACAAAGGTACCAAAGACATCCGATGCAGAAGCATGAGGTCCAAGGGTAACAAGCGGGATCAGAATGGCAAAGAAACCCAGAATGTGAAGGATCAAGATCAATCCCTCAAACTTGGGCAGCACCGAACTGACGAGCGTGTTGATGAAGACGGCAAACCCAAAGATGGCCCAGAACAGCAATGTTCCCTGCCAAAGCTCGGGCTGGAAGTCGGGATAATTGAGAGTCGCCATTCCCAAGATCATGTTTCCCGTGAGCAGGGCGCTGGATGATACAGAGCCTTGCCATCCGCCGACCGTGAGCATGCCTGTGAGGTGACTGAGGAATTTGGAACACGACCGCGGCGCCATCATAGCGACCCTGGACACAAGATTAGTTGTAGTCTGAGAGATGGAGATGATGTGACTTGCCAGTGATATTGTCCTCCGGATGTAGGTGCCATCGAGACCAGCTCGCACATGGTAGCAAAGACACTAAAGTTACCGACCCAAACGACAAGGAAGCTGTAGATGACACCGGCTGTGCCACCATTGTTGAGGCCCTGGGCGAAGAGAACAGTGATAGCTTCCCAGGTGATGAGAATGGTACAGCTAAATCCCAGAATCGTCATGAACCCAAAGTTGCGCTGCGAAAGGCAACACTATCAGTGAATGTACCTCAGTGAGGGACGGTGTAACGTACCCGAAGCACCTGCTTCTTTCCCATCCGCTCCAACTGATCCTTATCATGATAATTGCTCGCCGAGCTGCGTCCAGAATCTGGCTCAGCCTTTGCCGAGACATTGACAGCGTCTGCTGCCTTGACGGTGGCATTGTTGCCCATCTCAAAGCTGGGTTTGTTAACGCTCTCCATGACGTTGTAAAAAATGAATCGGGAATAGCAACGGGAGAAAATTCGAGAAGAGAAGGATTGAGAAGAGAAGAACAAAAAGTTAAAAGGGACTGCAGGAAGAGAAGGAAGGGGAAAAAGGTACAGGAATGGTGGTTGCACCCCTGGGAAAGGTCGCGACTGCGGTAGAGTCGCATTGGGGACGGCCGCCACCAACCGAGGCTGGGAATAAGTCTGGGTATGACATGTAACAGATTAACTTAATCGCCTCAGTAAGAGTCTACCTCCACAGCGACGTTGCTTTACGTTGTTCCGCTATCTGTCCCGTACCATACCGGGCATCCTCGCCCCTCCTGTTGCTGATCCGGCAGAATGCACCGATGCCCCGGAAAGCCCACTAACAAGGGTCCCCTCCCACCGGACTTTTTGTAGGGCCAGGGACCCCATACCTCTTCGGTAACTTAGCGGCATTACAGGGGACAGCAATCAACGAGCCAAATTGACAGTCGTTTGACGGGGAGTAATTTGCGACACAAACTGTCAGCATAAATTGAACATTTCTTTTTTTCCGTGTTTCCCCGCGAATAAGATCGTCGCCCCTCCGTTTGACTGTTTTCAGACTACAGACGTTCCGGTGAGGTTTATTGGCTTAGAGTTCTATTGATTAATAGCTCGTTATAAGCGCACGGACAGACCTGAATAAACGCCACAGACGACGATATGAGAAATAAGTGCTCGAGAGCGGAAAGGGGTCCGGGCGTGCTCAAACTCTCGAGCCACCAGATCTGGCAGATCAGGTCCGGCTTATTTTCCTCTTTCCAGGTGCCTGGGTGCAAGGGTCCATACTGTTACGTACTGTATGGCTGACCTGCTCTATTCGTTATGGTGATGTATCATAATCATATGCAACCGAGCGAACCACTGAGCCCCTGTATGTCAGAAAAATGTTTTCTCTTTACCCTTTCTTTTTTTTTTCTGCACAGTATTGGTCCTACGTTATTTTTATGCTATTGGTCAGAGGAAATTCATGCACGCCTGACAAACATTTCATCTTGCTTTTTCTCAGAGTGCTTGCAGCTCCTGATACAAAACGTTCTGTATTTAGAACAGCGAATGATTTTTACTCTAAATTGGTACACTTGCATAAAACGTTGCTGCGCTGTAACCAAAATCTCGGAGGGATAAATAACCGAGAAAATAAACATGCCTGGGAAAAAAGAAATTACCTTGCCTCATGTTTGTCGGGGTGGTGCATCATGCGTGCTCTCTATGTCTACCTGCCACGTCTGATGGATCAAGATCTTTTGGCTTGAGTGGCTCGAGCGACTCTGCGCATCCCAGCTCCTCTCCTGGTCTTGTTTCGGCTTCTTAGCAAAGTCCTCCATCTCGTGAATTTCACTGCGCTGTGTCTTGGACGCATCCCGCGATCTGCTGCTCTGCCCTGTCTTTGACTTGTACCCCGCGTAGCCGGGCCTGTATGTAGGGTACCCGTTGCTACTCGACTTGCCCTGTCGTCGAAGATCGTCGACCCGGATCTGCCCGGACTCGAGGCTGTCAAGGAAGGGCTTGAAGTTGGGCAGGCATACGGTAAGGATGGCGAGACACTGCACTAGCTGTATGGCGATGGAGGCGGGCCAGATGCTAAACGAGTGATCGGCAGAGTCAAATGCCTTGTTAGAGTAGTGGATTTGCGCTGCGATTGCCGGCGTTACACTATTAAAAGGTTATTAGCCACGGCGCGGATAATAAAATAAAATGACACCACGCAGTACGTACAATATTCTGCTGCCGAAAACGCTCATCACAAGAATCCTTTTTGACCACGAGGTTTGGATCTTGACCACGTTCTCTGCCATAATGATGACGATGACGATGTCGGTGATGATGTTGGCGGTGGAGTAGTACGTCCAAAATGCCTTGAGATTGATGCATTTATCGTTATCGCCATACAGCCATGGTGTCGGTGGTTGGCATTGGAAGAAGTTGACGAGGAGCGCCGTGATGCCCCAGACACCGACGACGGCTTCACAAGCGATGATGATCCATTTTTGACTCTTGGGCGCCATGATTCGTAGACTCATTGTACCCGATAACTTGCAGCAGAGAAGTGAGGCAATGAGCATCGTGTTTGTAGCATATTGGCTCTGTACGAGGGTGTATTAGTTGTTTGTTTGTTGTCGCGGGGATGTCTGTCGGGTGTTACCTTGAAGGTGTCTCGATCGCTGGCGCCGAGAACCTCGAAATGTTGACCAAGGCCATGCTCGCACGCATTAAAAACAATCGCAGTCTGACTAGCCGCAAGCACCTTTGCGCATAAATATAAGCATGTTGGAATGCATAAAGTGAGATAGATGTCTTACAGTTGCGACAATGATGAGAATGTCGTCGACCCTCAATGTCTTGATCATGTAAAGCTTGGTGCCAGTCCTAACTGAACACGACAATATCGCAATGACGAGAAACATTAACGACAAGACCTGAACAAGCGGCGACTTGTTATTGTCGGTGATGATTCGTTGGTTCGAACTCATATTGGGCCGATGAATGCAGCAATTGCTGCGCAAAACCAGCAGAAAGATATTACGAAAACAGAAAAGAGGGATCACGGGTATATAAAAGTCAAACAACGATGAATTCAGAGACAAAAATTGGCATCACAGTTAAAGCTAAGACACAGCTGACAGTGGAGTGTAGATTAAGGGAAGGGAGGCTTCAGCTAAGGTTACGGTTTCGGTACTTCAGAATCATGGTGTGAAGGAAATCTCACAGGTACGGTGCAGGTACAGGTACAGGTACAGGCGCGGCAGGAAACTGGTATTGGGCATATCCCGGAAACGGTGATTTAAACGGTTATTGCCACCCAAAAGCAGTTTGGAACCTTTTTCGTGAAACGGGACATGAGGACCAATAAATGGTAGGAATGAATCTACACCATAATTACGTAGGAATCTCCCCCCTCCTCAGACCAGCCTGGAACTGACTGTGAGGCCATGTCTGCAAAAGGAAAAAAAGCAAATCTTCAACATGGGTAGTCCCCCCTGTATTCTACGCTATAATTCCATGGTCCTATTGACATGAAAAGGCGCCAATGATGCTTGATATCACGTAGAGGAGAATTATGCAGCTGAGCGGCTCAGCAACATGAGCAATCCGAAACAGCCGGTGTTCCGGTGAAATTTCCACCGGTTGGAGTTTATCTGCACATAAATCTGTGAATTATTGCAGATCGCAATACTTGAAATACTGTGCAATCGTGGCACAAATCATCAACACGGCTGAGGTTCTTTACATCGATTGGTAGGGCTAAGTGAGCCTCAGACTAGAGCTACGTTACGCCCCCCTGTTAGTCTAGGTCTTCATGTGAAGAGGAGCTCCCTTTATCGTCACCGAACCAGTCCGTGCTTCTAAACCCTGAATCTGGGTCCGCGCGTTAAGCCCAACGGGTCTACTATCCGAACGGAGATCGATCCGCGGGTTACAATAAGCAAAACGACCTTCCAAACTTTGCTTAGACCTTTTTTTTCGGGCGGATCATCCGGAGGAAGAAGAGAAAAAAGGATTCTGGTTCGAATTCGCTTAATGGAATTATGCACTTCTCGTCAGAGATTTCCGCCTGCATGGTGAACTTGCTACAGTGGCGTGGCTTGCTGCTAAAGAGGAAAAGATCGCCGTGGACATGGGGTGTCTGAGCGTTTTGACCAACCGTTTCCGTGGGTACATCGGAAATCCAAGCACTCTCCGCTGAGCGGCTTTATTGTCAACCGAAAAAGGCATCGAGCCTCCGACTGCTCGTTTTTTGATGGTACGAGTAGAGAGGAAGGATTTGGATTGCGAGTTTTGATGGGCTGACTGGTATTGCTTATTTTCACTGTAGGCTCCACAGGAGGTAAATGGATGCTCTGATTAGCTCGGGTCGGTTGTTTGCAATGGCCCCTCTGCCACCGAGCTATGACCTCTCTGCCACTTAGCTATGACCTTTCTGCCACTTAGCTATGACCTTTCTGCCACTGAGCTATGGCCTCTCTGCCACTGAAGGCGACTTAATTCAGTTGATTTATCTTCTGTGCTACCATCCCAAACGCCGTGGCACATACCCAATACAACGTCAAGATGATCCTCAAACTCATCGAGGTAGACACTGCCACCGATTTCGAAGAGCTCATCGCATGTCAGTGGGCATCTTACGAAAATCCCCTCCAACCATTCTTTCGCATGTTTTGTCCTCTCAACGCTTCAACGCACGCAGAGTCCCTCAAAGAGTCAGTAGCGCTTCAGCTCAAATGGCACAATGAAGACCCAACAAGCTACTGGGCAAAAGTCGTCAACGATGATGGCAAAATCGTAGGCGGTTGTTTATGGAAGATTTGTTCTGAGAATCCGTTCGATACAGATGAGGATCATTCCTACGCTTATTGGCAGCCGGAAGGGGAGAGACGAGAGTTTATCACACAAGCTCTGAAGCAATTCGATGCACCTAGAGCGCGGATGGGGGCTAGACCTCAAGTCTGTAAGTTTCTTATTCAGAGAATTGCGAAGAATGAGACTCAACCCAATTTAGACATCAACATCGTCTTTACACATCCAGACCATCGTCGCCAAGGCGTGGCGAATGTTATTATGAACTGGAGTAAGCAGAAGGCTGATGAGATGGGTGTTGAGCTGTGGCTTGATGCGACAGAGCAGGGCGTACCTGTTTATGAGAAACATGGCTTCACAGTCGTCAACGTCAACACCATACAGCCTACGACAGAGAACCCAGGTGAAGAATGGCATAAAGTCAAAGATGAATTAGGTCCTATGACGTTTAGACAGATGTGGAGACCTGCTGGTGGTGATTATCAAGAAGGAAAGACTGTGAAGCCCTGGGAAACTGTTGAGATCAAGTATGAGCCTGAGCTGCCGTATGTGGAATCTCATGCTACTTGGGCGCGATGGGGGCAAGGGAGGTGACAGTTGGCATATAGATAGAGTTTAGATTAGCGTCCGTTTCATATAATAATCGATGTGATGGGGAGTGTCGTACATGTCAGACACGCATGGAAGAAGAAAATAATACGGCGATCGTCGTTTGGCTTGTGCCACCAGACCCATAACTGTCCCGCTTACCAGCTGAGCTGGGATCTGCAATAGCAAACGGTCAGTCTGGTTATCGTGATCTACCGTTTGCTTATTGCTCAATAACAGCCACGGTGAAATTGTGATCACTAGTATCTCATCGGGTTTGATCTATGATGGATGGACTATTGATCGAAAAGAGAGTGGCTATGAGTGGTAGTCACAGGGTATGGTCTGCAGCCTGTATCTAAACAGCTAGATGCATTTATCAACTTTGCTTAAGCATAATGACACCTTACAAATCATTATAGTGATTTTTTATTGCATAAATCATTAGTTGGGTAACGTTGGAAACCTTGTAGTGCTGGTAGTTACTCAAGCATAAATCTGTCTACCTAGTAGTTACCCTAAAGCTGATAATTAATTATTACTTCGAGCGCAGAATGAACGCCACACAGAGTAGAAAATCCAAGACTTGGTCAAACTGAAAAAAGGACGTTTAGCTAAAGTCTAGCGTTATTATATCATTCGCCCTATCTTTGCCGGTTGGAGGTTGATGTTCCCAAGCGCAATATCATTTATCAAAGTGCTATAACACGTCTATCGATGTTCGCTCTCGTGTGACAATTCTTCCATAAAGTTCAGAGTATTATTGGAAGCGCGATAATTCTCAGGTCGTTCTTGTTGAAATGCCTACCTTAGTTTTACGACTGCCATCGTCGTTTGGCGTTCAAACGCGTCAAGACGCGTCGGGATTCAAGATTCGGGGTATTGCGGAGACCGAAGGCCGAACAGCGGACTTGGCCTGACGAATCATTTCGCGACGAGCGTAACCTCACATCTCGAATACCCCGAACACCTGACATTTCACGTATTCAAATAAAACATTTTCGCGTTTTTTGAAGGAAAAGGAGTTGAAAAGTTGGGCAAGGTGTTGAATCCTACGGAGAAGCGGACTTTTGATGATCATAGTAACATGTAGCTGACATGAGATCATTGGGATGGATATAAAAGACCTAAAGACGTGCGCAATTATGTGGGAAAATAACAAATGAAACAGATTACACAAACCTCCTCAATATGTCTACCAAATACATCAACAAGCTTAATGGCCAGCGCGTCCTGGTGATCGGTGGCTCAACAGGTATTGGCTTCGCCGTTGCCGAAGCAGCCCTCGAACACGGCGCAAATGTCGTTATCAGCAGCTCCAACCAATCCAAAATCGATTCTGCCATCGAGCGCCTCAAAACTCACATAAACAACAACCACCTTCCAATTAGGAAGATCTCTGGAAAAGTCTGCAACCTCGCCAAACCGGAAACAATCGAGGCCAACGTCAAAGAACTACTCGAATCTGCTTCTCAAGACGGAAAACTCGACCATGTCATCTTCACGGCCGGAGACTTTAATCCTTCGCCAAGTCTCGACTCAGCGACTGTCAGTGTCATCTCTAAAATCGGCATGGTTCGCGTTATGGGCGCTCTTTTTGTCGCGAAGCATCTCTCGAGTTGTATCAACCAGACGAACCGCAGTTCGTTTACCATCACGGGAACAACTACTGACTCTCGTCCTGCTGGAGCGGGTTGGTCTGTTCTCAAAGCAGCAGCCGGTGGAATCGAGCCAATGACTCGTGCTTTGTGTATGGATCTCAAGCCTGTCCGTGTGAATTGCGTCACGCCGGGATTTGTGCATACAGCTCTGTTTGATGGGTTTCCGCAAGACGTTAGGGATGTTATTTTTCCTGCTATGGAGAAGGACTCTGTTGTAGGTAGGCTTGGGACTGCAGAGGAGTTGGCGGAGGCTTATGTTTATTTGATGAAGTGTACTTTTGCTACTGGGTCGATTGTTGTCGTCGATGGAGGTAGGATTGTTGGAGATGACAAGAGTCAGTGAGCCTAAAGTTTAACCTTATGGCCAGCAATCAACTACATAGTTGCAAGAGTTACTGATGATATTGACAAAAGTGGTTACACCAACCATTAACGATTCTCAAGATAAGATGCGCGATGCAAGCACCAGATGCTAGGTCTCTCAACCAAAGATATGACTCTCAAAAACACACTTTAGAATCAATGATTCACAGGTGCTGATTGTTAAAGAATTCCTGTCTGTGGCTGCAAAGGCGCCAATGACCTTGAGAATAATCCATGAAGTTTACGAACAACACTGCTGTTCAATCTAGCTCGAGTTTATGAGAAGCCTAATTTCTCGTACTCATTTAGTAGGAGTACTCCTAAGCATCCTGTAAGAAGTATGGTTTCTCGTCAAAGCATTTGTATATGAGAATCTGGCCTTAAGCCGGCTTTACCAAAAACGCGCGCAGCCAAAAGCCACAGCTCATATGGCTTTATCGACACGGCATTTATATAGAAACAGTTAGTCTGTTGGACTTGTCGAAACCAGGTCCAAACTAGGCCAGGTATATTTCAGCTCTATTGGCAATAGTTTGAACTCTGACTTCCAGCTACCCGTCACAATCCTTTTCAACATGTAGAGAATAATCTAACGTTAGATCCTGAAAGATCCCCGCAATCTAACCCAAATTACCCCAGAGCGTTCTTTTTCTGCGACGCGCCGTCCCAGCTTTACAAGTGTCTAGACCTCCTCTGGCTAGGCCTGGGGGCGCTTATCAGCGCACGCTGACAGGCTGGTGATAATTAGAAGGGTCTTGAGCCGATAGCTGATTTGCCTCGGTCTGTACGTCGTGAGGCCTTTTTTAATTCAGAGAAATTCACTACGTGGTCTTTACGATTTTGTCTATTCATCGCTCTACCGCATGTTACGATGAGTTCCTCGTTGGCCACCCAGCCGTTTCGACATGCTGGCCTACCTGATGTAACCATCAAAGGTCTGGGTACGGCGCTTCGGACTCTTCCGCTCTTTGATACGAACAAGGCCTTCTTAAGAATCACTGACCAGCCTGATCGATTCTCTTTTAAAATTGATGGAACGTCCAAAGCTTCATCAACCCTTCCTGATTCCAATACAAGCAATCTGGAGACTTTGACAGGCATCCAAGCTGTACAATCTCTGCTGATTCCACTAGGGCCATCGGTGTTGCCGAAATTCGATATGAGCCAAATGGTATCAGACAGTGTGTTTCTCTGGTTAGTTGAGCACCACTTACCAAAGCAGGCTATGATATTTCATCGTTATGCTAACGTCTTAAAGGGCGAGGCTGAAAAATACCGCCGAGATGCTCTTACACGCGTGACCTTCCTTTTATATGCCGATCACGTCAGTGAGCATCTGGAGAAATGCAAAATGCCACCGCTTCGTAGTCTTGCCCGCTACGATGGTTTCCCCAAAGCTTTTGTTGAGTCCCTCTCGACTGAAGACTCAATCGACGACATGACTGAGCACATGGGCCTTGGTGAAGCCACCTGGATAGAAGCATCTTTGTTCCTTGTGCAGTATTTCAACCAACCGGAACGACCACAAATCCTGTCAAGCAACGACATATGGAAAAGCCCCGTGGGCGATATTGCCTTGAAGTGCATTCAACAAGCCAGTGGATCACCCTTGGCAGGCCGTGTAGCACTTGGTGCTTTGAGAGCTCTGCCTGTGTCATATGGTATTTTCGATAATGAAGCGTTTCGACCACCTGCGGGTGAAGAGGTTTTAGGTCTATTACAAAACATGCCTTTTCACCCCGAGTCTGGCACGAAAGCGGAAGAAATCCTCAGGCAGATCCAGGATCTTGGGGGTGCAGAGGGATGGCAATCCCATACCCATGAGCTCACAGTTCTCTGGGCAAAATAGCAACAGATTGTTTCAGAAGAAGCAGAGAACCTTGCTCGCAGTGTTGACACAGTCCCACACAGTATGATTTCTTGGCAGACCCCTTGCTGCACGTTCTACCGTTGAGAGTACAGGCAATGCCTATTATCCACTACTTGAAGAATTGTAAGTACTAACTGTGCCAAGTTAGATAAAGCTGGAGACTGACTACACTTTGCAGGCGCGTCCGCCGATTTCATTGTGCAGAGACCTGGGCGATTGAGCCAATACAAACACCAACCCCCTTCAAACAATGGACCAGGCACATGTTTTGTCGCTGGAACAAGGATCATTACAAAATCTGGAAACAAGCCTATCGAAGACCTTGAAGAAAACGACTGGGTATCGACTAACGGAGCAAACGACGAGTGGGGCCTTGTGTCTGACGAAAGGGTTGTCATCCCAGTAGACTCACCTATCATCTACGGGTTCAGTGAGTCTGCGTTATCTCCTTCGAAAATTATTAACACGATTCTGATGCAGCATAGATGATGAAGCTCCGTTCTTCACCGCCGATCACGTCTTTCACACGACCACTGGCCTCCGAGCTCTCGATGCAGAGCTCGCCATGAAGGAAAACCCCTGGGCAGAAGTCGGTCGACTCTCAGCTGGTCATATTCTATACCGCCTGGGAAAAGATGGGAGGACATACGACCAAGTTCCCATTCTGGACATTAACTGGCGTCAGATGCCGGAGGTCACCGAGGTCTACGGTGTCCATCTTCGCGAGGGTCGGCGAAGTTATCACGCCAATGACTACCTGGTCATGGTTAACTACCCAGAGATTACACTCAAACGAATTTGTTCCACGCTTGCCACATTTTCACAGGAGGATCAAGTACGCCTTCTGCAGTCATTGAAAGAACTGAATCCTCTCTTTGAACGATTCGGAATAGCAACTGTTTCCGAGATGGTTCAGCGCGAAGTCGACGCAGCAAAGAATAACTTGACTGCGCGGATGTACAATGTCACCGAAAACAAGCTAGCTGGTCTTGCACATGCTTCGGTATGCTTCAATCCAGAGGAGATACCTACTGTGGACTATTCTCAGCTTCCGTACGCACTCCCTGTTGTAACTTTGTTCGACGGAGTTATTTTAGTAAATGGAGTCGTCTGCGAGTATGGCCGTGTCGATAACGCCAACAGCGAAGTGAGATGGTCTCGTTTTATCAGCCAGAACATGGTTGAACATGGAGTTTTATCGATACAAGACCCACGGTTATCATTCTGGCATTGGACAGATTTGCTACAGTACAGACTACGACGGAGATGATTTGTTGGAGCTTCCAGTGTTTCAGTATATGACTTATGGTTCTGAATGCGAGCTCGAGATGGACGCTCTCAGTGCAGGTGTCACAAAACAGGAGCTGATTTCTTGAAGTCTGAAGCATGGTATGAATCTGGGTCTGATAAAGAGGAGTTGACGATATAATTCTTGCTGGGAAGGACGGTCAGATGTCTAACTAGGTATGTATGCGTTCTTATGCTAAACTTGGTGCATAGTACGAGATGTGATGTTGCACTCGGTGCGTATTTCCTTTGGCGGATCGGCGCTATCGGGACGGCATCCAACGGCCGCTCCCGCTTTATTGGCTACGGCGCTCCACCCACCGCGCTCGGGACCGAAGCGCCGGTCCTCCGGTCGGGCCCGTCTTCAACTTATCATCGAAATGGGTTTGGACGTCTCATAGTGACGACAACTCTGAGTCTTAAAGGAAATTTCCCATGAGAAAATCCTAACATTTTCCAGTCTCCAACAATACTTGTCGCCATGCAGGGAAACTCGCAGTTCAAAGTCATCATCGTTGATGCCGGCGTCACAGGCCTTACGCTTGCTCACTGCCTAGCCAAAGCAGGCATCGAATTCGTCCTCTTGGACAAGGGCGTGGTGGCGCCGAGCTTCGGAACCACTATCACGCTTCAGCCGCACGGATGTCGATTTCTACACCAGTTAGGCTGCCTGGACGCAGTGCTTGCGAAATGCGATACCATGGGCGGCGCGCATTGCCGTGATCCCACCGGCAAGAGCTTTGCCTCTAACGACTTCTTTGGTGTTGTACGAAAGTTGTAAGTACAATCGCATTTTAGCTAGGGCTCACTCACTAATCATGTGAAGCGCGGGTTATGATACTAGGACACTCGACCGCCAAGTATTCCTGCGTCAGCTCTATGAACTGCTGCCCGATAAGTCTCAAGTTTACGAAAAGGCCCGTGTTGAGGATATTATCGAAGATAACTCGTCAGCCCGTGTCGTTCTAGCTGATGGTCGTGAGTTCGTTGGTGATGTAGTAGTTGGTTCTGATGGCGTCCATTCCAAAGTCCGCGAAATCATGTGGGACAAAGCCAACGCTCTGCGCCCTGGTATGATCACAGTTGATGAGAAGAGAGGTAAGTATATATCACCTTATGGCAGACGTTCTCAGTTGCTCACAGCCTTAAGCTATGGCCACTCAATACAATGCCATTGTAATGGCAAGCTCGCCAGTCCCAGGTATTGGTGCTCACGACATGGAAATCACTTCCAATGACAAGTACTCCTTTCTTCTCCTCTGCCAGCCAGACTGGATATCCATCATTGTGTACAGCAAGCTCCCTGAAGACCAGCAGTGTACGTGGCCCACAAGTCGACGTTATACTGAGGCCGATATGGAGGCGCTCGTGAGTAAGATATCTGAGCGTCCTGTCACAGATACTGTCTTCTTTGGGGAGTTGTGGAAGCGACGTCTGAAAGCACAAATGACATCACTTGAAGAAGGAGTTCTGGAGCATTGGAACTCCGGCCGAATTGTTCTGGCTGGAGACGCTGTTCACAAGGTACGCGTTCCCATGAACGATACTCTATTAGTATCTTGACAGGGCTGACTTATCTAGGTCACCCCGAACTCGGCCCTTGGAGGCAACACAGCGATGGAAGATGCCGTAGTAATCGCGAACACGCTCCATGCTCTATTGGCGAGGCACCCAAACAAAAAGCCCAGTGACGTAGAGCTACAAGATGCCATGCGCCAGGAGTATCGAGACACACGAGTAGACCGTGCTCGCGCCATAGTCAAAGCCGGAGGTGTCTTGACGAGACAGCAAGCTTATGACGGATGGAAGGCATACATCACCCAGAGATGGTTGACGCCCGTCATAGGACTCGATAAATTGGCCCAGAAGATTGCATATGCATTACAGCGCCTAAACTGAACTATGTCGAGTTTGAAGAGAGAAGAGGGATCCTGGGCTGGCAAGACACGATGGAGGCGGAGAAGGAGCATGCAATGAAGGGCAAGGTGGAGAAGAAGGAGAAGACAGGAATGTCTTGGAGTAATTGGAACGGCGGATTTGAAGCTATTTTCCCGCATATATCGGGAGTCTTGGTAATTTTGTGGTTGGCCTTGTGGTTATTTCATCTCATCGCTTCTGAGGACCATGTGCCTGGCTTTGAGAGGGACACTCTAAGTTTTGTTGAAGTCTTCAACACGAGCTGGAGGAAGCCTTACTGAGCTCTGCTTCTTTGTCTCGAATTCGAACTAGTAATCGAATGTAAGTTGGCGCATAACTATTCACTACCCCTAGAGGTATAACTACCGACTGATCAGCCATAAATGTGTGGGATCAAGAGGTTTCCATGCAGGTGGTTGAATCAACACACTTGCAGGGCCATGTGACGGTATTCTATTCAAAATCCACAAGTATTACAGATAGACTCGCTTACTCGGCAGCATCTTTGGGCAGCAGTCAAATCTGGGCAAGTAATGCGGGTTGACTCAAGATTATACATCATCTCTTATTATAACCAATGTTTATTTTACTGTATGACTGTTGTTACAATTTTCTAGTCAAAGTAGAAGAGAATATCAACTATCTTCCAAGCAACAAAGATCCTAGACACGCCGACATAATGGATGTTCAAGTCGGTCTTCTTCATCTATAATACCCCAATAGGTCTCACCACCCTTCAGGCTATCGCGGTTGATTCTATCTTTTTTCCCCCAAGCTTAGCTTTCTGATGCGGGTTAGTATCAGTCAACTAACATGTGTATGAAATGAGACACCTACCACTAGTGGGCAAGCGCACACGAAACTGAGCGCAGCGGCCGCCATGAAAAAGGCCCAGATGCTCTTCATAGCACTCGCGATCTCTGGGATAACCACGGCCTTTTCGTCTTCAGAGAGAGCTTTGAACACGGCGCTGCTGGTGCCCGCAATCAAGTTGCCAATGTCAGTATCGGAGGCTGTTGGCAAGGCGTTGCCGACTTTGTCAACGGCGACGTTGTGGAACAGGCTGCCACTGATAGCGAGAAAGAGTACCATTCCGAGATCCTGGGCTAGAGTCAAGGTTAGCTGGAGACAACGCCGAATAGTTTGCCAGGGGAGACTTGCAAATCGTCATGGCACCAACTGCATTGGCAATTTCGTGGGTGGGAACCAGTGACTGCATGATGGCGAACCCAGCGACGATATAGCATCCCGCTCCGGCTCCAACAAGTATGTTGTAGCCGTATACCTTGCCATTAGATGTGGTGTCATCAATGGTGTCTGGAGGGTGTTAGAACAGACTATCAGAATGATGAGCAACTCACACATTAGAGCACTACCGATGAGCGCAAGGGCACTACCTCCGATGTACCAAACAGGAATCAGTCCGTATTTTGGCATCAGAAAGCCATTCAGCATTGAGACAGCAACCATAAACATGATCAAAGGAAGTAAACGAACGCCAGCCTCGAGTGCTCCGTCACTCTGAAGATGTCAGTGAGAATGTTTCATAATGCAGTCGGAACTCCTACCTTGATGAATTGAAAGTATAGAGGAACGAAGTAAGTCATGGCCTGGACTTGGTTAGTCAAAGTATTCCTTTCGATACTCAGTGACCTACTAAGATGATGCCTGAAGATAGGAAGACTTGGAGCTGCATGTTGATCAGAATCCACTTCTTGAAGAAGTGCAAGGGATACAAGCGGTTTTCCTTGGAGACTAGAGGATGTAGTTTAAGTAGGACTATAAAGGCCACCAGGAGAACGCCGGTGACAGTCCAGAGTGCAATGATGGTCCCTGAGTGAAATGAATAGACAACACCGCCGAAGGTCAGCGCAACGGTCAAGCAGGCAGATCCCGCCAGGAAGATGACTGCGTTAATCCAATCGACAAGGCGGAGCTTCTCCGCGAGAGATTTAGTAGGGCTGGGGTCGGTACTAGGAAATAGAAGGAAGTACGCAGGGGCAAAAACAGCGCTGATGGGAAGATTGATGTAAAATCCCTGGGTATCGAGTCAGTAAGTGTTGAATGAGAGAAAGAACGAAAGATACATACCCATCTCCAGGTTGCGCTGCTTGCTGCGAATGCGCCACCAACCTATCGAGAATGATCAGTCCGCATAAAGTAAACGGCTGGTTGGGAGGTAGAGCTTACAACAGGACCAAGAACACTGCCGATGCCCCACACAACAGTACTTCCAGCAAGGTAAGCTGGCTTCTCTTGCTGGTTGGTAAGGACCGAGACATATGTCAAAGTGCCAGAATACATCCCAGAACCACCGATACCAGCGATGACACGGCCGATGATGAGCGCTTGAATATTAGGTGCAGCACCGCATACAGCACTCCCGGCCTCGAAGAGGAAGATGTTGAAGATGTAGACCCATTTGATGTTGAAGACGCCATATACTTTGCCCCAGAGGAGAATGAACATGGTGCCGAGAGCGAAACCTGTACCGATCCATGACATGAGCTCGAGATGGCCGAAGTCGTTGATGATACTGGGCTGGATATTTGCAACGATGGTATTGTCGATTGCGAAGAGGAGTGTTGTAGACAGCATTGCTGCATAGGCAACAGCCCACTAAACGAAGTCATCCTATGTTAGCAAGATAGCTTGAAAGGCCAAGATTTCCGGAAGCACTCACTCTCCATCCCTGAATGCTACGCTGTCCGGTTTCATTGAGAGATGCGTCGCTACTACCAGCGAGGTCGCCGGGAGTATGCGGGCTTCTGGGTGTTGCATCTGCAGGCTTCTCGGTACTTTGATCACTCATGGTTGTGTGGATTCAGGTGGGATCTTGGTACTTTGATAGTGAAGAATGATAAGGTAGCTTTTTGTTTTCCGCACGAAAAGGGAGCATTTTTGTCAAGTAGAAGACTTGCAGCGAGATTATACGAGAGCAGGGACGGACACGGGGCGGACGCGGACAGAGTGGGGCCGTCTTGACAGAGCACCAAAAGACCTGCGATCAGTCAATACCAACTCCGCTTGTTGCGCTAGTCCGCTTGACACCGAGGAAGACAGCCGATTGGTCATATCCAAGTGTGACGCCGAACTACAGCTCAGCAGCGACTTAGCACTGACCGCCAAGGGTGAGTTCAAAATATGGCAGGAATGTATCCGAAGAACTATTGCAAAATGAGAAGCTTGGAGGAGTATCAGTTCAGAGAGCTCAATGGGAGCTATGCTGCCTAGCATTGTTCTGATCACGATAGCTAAGCATTCTCGGAAACTAATTCCTTGCCTGTCAGAGGAAAAGAATGCAATTGTGTCGTGTCTAAACTAGGACCCAGACTCAATTTGGATACGTTCCATCGTGTTTCACAGCATATTGTCTACGTAGCCTTTCCGTTCTCCGCCTTTGTTCCATCAATCTCGTGTTGATGACGTCGAAGACTCATGTACTCGTCCAGAATAGTCTTGTAGCCACTTGGCTTATATCTCACAAACCATTCTTCAAAAGCATTGCTCTTACGGAACGGGTTGAGCCCGAGGTCCTTCATCAGAGTGTCGATGTACTACTCGCCGTCAGTAAAATGAAGTAACACGGACATACACCCAAAGCCTTCTTACAGGAATGTAGTCGTATATGAAATACGAATGTTTCTTGCCTTGCTCAAGATACCTCTTTCTCGCCCAGGCATTGAAGTTTGCAGCCTTAGCCTCCATCTCTTCTCTTGGTGGCAGATCTCGCCATCCGAGCATCCATGTCACGCCCCAAAGCGCTTGGAGCTCAGCTGCAAGTGGCGCGAATGCGGAATGGATGTGCCCCGGAAACAAAATCGATCGATCACCCCGCGCTGCCAGCTCAGGTACCACTAGACGGCGGTAATGTCTGTTGGGGCCGTGCCCGGTTCTCTTACTTGCTTTGGAGTCGCCGTATTGGCTTGCCGCATCGCGAAGGTATGGCAGAAGCTCGTCCACAGTCCTTTCGGCTTTCTCATCAAGCATAGTCCATCGGGAGAATTCTTCGGAGTCATACTCCAGACCGAGCTCACGTCTGAGACTAGGTTCGAATGCATCGTACCTCTTGTCGAAACCCGTGCAGTGAATCACGATATCGCTCGCGATGGAGTATCCGTTCTTCAAGTCCACGACATCCTTGTGGGAAAGAGTATTGATCTCGGTCGAGTGAATAGTAACGTCGCCGTTATGGAACGTCTCCCAAAAGTCAGGGGCGGTAGCGATGCCAATACCACCACTCCCCCAAAATACTCTGCAGTGAAGGAATGTCAGTCAAACAACTACAACAGTGATATCTTGGGAGTCTAATGCCTTACCCATCGCTATAGGGTCTAGGGCGCAGCTTTTCGGCATTCGGTGTTCTCCAGTAGTCTGCGTGAGATACTGAGATATAGTTCGTAGTTCACCAGTACACGTTGGTCAAAAGACGTCCCAAGGCATTACGCTGGAAGAAGTTGTAACACATCCCAGAGATAGAAATGATACAGGGACTGAAGCTCGAGGCAAATCGAGTTGAGATGTGGTCAGCAATATTCCAAAGCCCCATGAACGTTGGCGCATAGATGCTAAATGGGCCAGATTCTCCGTCACGCATCACCCAGTCCACCTTCTTCCCAGCGCATAGCAGATGATAGACCGCATCATATGAAGACTTTGAACGGCCGACGACGACAGTATGCTGTACGCTGTCGTTTATATAACCCTGGTACTTTCCAAGTTCGAGGGAGTGGATAACAGGCTTTTCAAAGTCTTCTCGTGGCCATTGAGGAATGATGGGACTCGAATTGGCGCCCGTGGCGTATATGAGCTTTCGACACGCCAAGGGCTTCTTTTCTCTGATGTTGAGTACCCAGCCATCCGATTCGGGGCCTCTCTTCACCTTTTCAACGCGGGTGTTGAGACGCAACCGAGGCATCAGGTTATGGTCTTTGGCAAAGCTCTCCAGGTATTTCTGTATTATCTTCCCAGATACAAACCCATCGGGTGATACATCCTCCTCTGGCATGGGATAGAAGGAATACTCGAACAAAGGGTGGCTGATCTGAGCGAAAAGGCTGGGGTAAATACGCTCCTTGGACCATACTCCGCCGACTGTCTTGCCGTCGTCAAGGATGAGGAGGTTCGTCTCAGGAGCAAGCTCGAGGAATGTTCGGGCAGCCACCAACCCATACCATCCTATTACGTCCTGTTAGTCGGATCAAAAGCTTGCATTGCGTCAACGCCTTACCTGCACCAACCACAATAACATCAAACATCTCCATAGTTTGGTTCATCGTCATGCTGTTCCAGTCGAGAACGCAATTCGTGTATACTGCAAACCCTTGAACTTGGTCCCGGGTGGAAGAAACGATAAGTTGTCTTTAGTAGGTATTGGTCATACAAGACTCCGCCTGCTTATCTCTTGGCTCTGATTCCGGCGGCCCGGCCCGTTCCGGGTCCGCTCCGGATCTACCCTACGGACGGCCGAAGGGATTCGTCCGAATCGGCCGCGGTGCAGCGGTTCTCAAACGGCCGCCATCGGAGCAACCGAATTTGGCTCAGTACTATTCAATTCCGCCGATAAGGTCTTTTCCGACGAGTGAAACGTGATGAGCCTTCGGCTACGTACCAATGCTCAAAGCCAAGAGTGTTGTGAGAACGAATTTGGAGGCTGAATACGACATTTGCGAATATAAATGTGAAAAAGGTACTCGGCTTTACAACAGAAACTACTTCATAATTAACCTTTCAGTATCAGCTACCAAGCAAAGAATTGTGCATCTTTATCAATAGTTTGTCAGAGATCCTTCTTTGTTTACTTCAGATCCCTTGTTCACTCGCTTACATCTGGGAACAGACATCGCATCTCAAATCCGCTCAGTATAACGACAATGCCTCACTTCCGGGAGTCATCTTCAAGCTCGTCGACCACGGGTATCGATCTATATCCACATAATTCCAATCAACGCATCGTGAGCGACGATGAATATGCAGCTCTTTCGCCAGACGAGCCACTATTGAGCGAGCAGCTTGAGCCTATCGCAGTTGTGGGAATGGGCAAGTTCTATCGCTTCCTCGATATGCGCCTGTGTTGCTGACTGCTTGACTACAGGATGCCGTCTCCCGGGCGATGTCAGCTCTCCATCTGACTTCTGGAAGTTGATGATGGAGAAGAGGAGCGGCCAGACGCCCAAGGTTCCCGCGTCAAGATTCAATATTGATGCACACTTCCATCCGAATAATGATCGTCCTGGTAGCTTTGGCGTTCTCGGCGGTTACTTTCTCAACGAAACATTGCAAGAATTCGATCCCGGGTTCTTCGGTATCACACCAGTTGAAGCTACATGGATGGGTGAGTCACCTTTTCTCTTGGGAATGCTCCTCCAATATGTTGGCTAACAGTGTTATAGATCCGCAACAGCGAAAACTTCTCGAAGTCGTCTACGAAGCCTTCGAGTCAGCCGGTCTGACTCTTGACCAGCTCTCTGGATCTGATACGGCCTGCTTTATGGCCACCTTCACTGCCGACTTCCAGCAGATGTCTTTCAAGGAGCCTTCCTTCCGCCACAGCTTGGCAGCTACCGGTGTCGACCCCGGTCTTCTTAGCAACCGAGTCAGCCACGTCTTCAACCTCCGAGGCCCCAGTATTGTTGTCAACACGGCGTGTTCCTCTTCTGTCTACGCCCTGCACAACGCATGCAACGCGCTCCGAACCCACGAGTGCTCCGCCGCAGTCGTTGGTGGCAGTAACCTCATCCTCACTGTCGACCAGCATATGAACACAGCCAAATTGGGCGTGCTGTCGCCAACATCGACTTGTCACACTTTCAACAGCTATGCCAACGGCTACGGGCGTGCTGAGGGTGTCGGCGCCATTTACCTGAAGCGTCTGAGCGATGCTGTGAGGGATGGTGACCCCATTCGCGGAGTCATACGGTCAAGTACGACTAACAATAATGGAAAGGCAGCAGGTGTAGGAATTACATATCCTGGCTTTGATGGACAGAGAAACGTCATGAGACACGCCTATCAGCGCAGCGGACTGGACCCATGCTCACTGGGTATTTCGACTGCCACGGAACCGGAACAGCCATAGGCGATCCACTCGAAGTCCACGCAGTATCTGACATTATGAACACAACAAGGACAGATGCAGATGGGCCACTGAACATTGGCGCCGTGAAAACGAACATTGGGTATTCTGGAGCGGCCAGTGGGCTGTCTGCAGTCATCAAGGCCATCTTGATGGTGGAGAGAGGCATCATACCGCCGACTCATGGTGTCACTGAGTTGAACCCCAGGATTGACTGGAAAGGATGGAGGGTTCATGTGCCTACAGAGGCAACTCCTATGCCTCGACACTTGCCAGTCATGCGAGTGAGTGTCAACTCTTTCGGGTACGTACAAACTTCATTGCTGCCATAGCCACCACTGACCATTATAGGTACGGCGGTACAAACGCCCACACGATCGTCGAAAGCCCTAAGTCTCTGCTCAGTATGCCCCAAAACTACAGGTATTCGATGCCCGGCCAGAGCACGAAGACCAAGTTGGCACGAGGAGCAATCAATCGAAGCCGGCCATACCTGCTGGTGTTTTCAGCCCACGACGCTGGAGCTCTGAGGCGCAATGCCATAGCTCATGGCAAGGTTGCCGCCAAGTATAGTCTGCTCGACCTGTCTTTCACTCTTGCCAACCACCGTACGCGATTCCAAAGCAAAGGCATGGTAATTATGGCACCCAGAACCTTGCAGAACACGTTTACCGACGATATGCCTGGCTTCATAGTCGGTAAGAAGAATGAGACAGCACGTACGCTTGGTTTCATTTTCACTGGCCAAGGAGCGCAATGGGCAGGCATGGGTGCGCAGCTTATCACGCTCTATCCAACATTCCTCAAGGCAATTCGTCGTATGGACTTGATACTTGAGGATCTGGAAGACGCCCCCTCCTAGACACTAGAGGAGTGTCTGCTAGAGAACCAAGCTACCTCTCGTGTCGGAGAGGCTGAGTTCTCGCAGCCTCTTTGCACCGCTGTTCAGGTCGCTCTGGTACAGCTGCTCAAGGTCTGGGGTGTTCACCCATCAGTGACTATAGGCCACTCTTCAGGCGAGATTGCTGCTGCATTCACAGCCGGATACATCTCGGAAGCTGAAGCCATCCTAGCAGCCTACTACCGTGGGCAAGCTGTCAAGTGCATCGACTCAGCAGGTGCCATGATGGCTGTTGGTATTGGTGCTGAAGCCATTACACTATGCCTTGAAGCTCACCAGCCCAGGGTGGCCATTGCATGCCACAACTCGCCTGAAGGTGTCACTCTGAGTGGTGACGTTGAGGTGCTCAAGGTTCTAGAGGCGGATCTCAAAGCCGAGGGAACCTTTGCCCGCATCCTGCATACCAACGGAAAGGCCTACCACTCGCACCACATGCTCTCAGCAGTGGACAGATACGAAGGACTCCTACGAGACTCTAGGGAAAACGGCCTTCCTAGACTCATGTTTGACAAGACTAAGATGGTCTCATCTGTGACAAACTCGTTCCTCAAGGAGAATACCGTACTTGACGAAAAGTACTGGAGTGCCAACCTCACGAACACCGTGCTCTTCAACCAGGCCGTGCAGACTGCTCTCGCACGTAAGGATATGGCAATCGACACACTGATTGAAATCGGTCCTCATTCTGCTCTATCGGGGCCTATACGGCAAATCAAGGCACATTTGAGCGCTGACAAAATCCAATATCTCCCAACGCTCATCCGGGGCACCCGGTGCGCCGATCTGTACATCAAGCTCGCCGGTGAACTGTTCCTTCGTGACTATCCCATTGACCTGCATCGCATCACAGCAATTGAGGAGCTATCTCCGTCTGGAAAGATCACCTCGCGACGAGGTCATCTCATTGTGGATCTTCCCCTTCCCAATGGGACAAAGCCAAGAAGTTCTGGGCTGAATCTCGTGAGAGTAAGGAGCACCACTCACCGCGCTTCCCACGCCATGACATCCTTGGCCAGCTTACTATCGGTAGCTCCTTGAAAGAGCCAACATGGAGGAATGTGCTGCGTCTCAAGGACCTTCCCTGGCTCCGCGACCATTCCCTAGGCGGAGAAGCAGTCTTCCCAGCTGCCGGTTATCTCTCTATGGCTATGGAAGCCATCACGCAGCTCAATGAAATGTCAGAAGCTCCGCTAGAGATTGACTCGTACATCTTCAGGGATATCAGTATCCAGCAAGCCCTCGTGACTCCAGATGATGACGACGGTATCGAGACACTGTTTAACATGAGGCCTTCGAGGCTCAGCACAGACGAGACCATGCGATGGTGGGATTTCAACACCTCATCGATATCTACTGAAGGCCACGTCAAGAACCATATGACTGGCAGGATCCTCATAAACACGAACAAGCGTCGAGCCCTCGCCAGAACTGTACCCAATCTACCTCAGCGCGCCTCGGGAAAGCTCTGGAATCAAGCCTTGAAAAAGGTTGGCTTCAACTACGGTCCTACGTTCCAAGATATGGACAACATCACGTTTGATGGCATCTCATACTGTGCTCAGGCCACGACCAACATCAAGACGTCTGCCATGAAGGATGAGTCTCGTCACGTACTTCATCCAGCCATTCTCGACTCCTGCCTCCAGCTCATGATCGTCGCCATCTGGGCCGGTCGAGCCAGCGCGATGAAGTTCGGCGCTGTTCCCGTCACCGCCGAAGAGATCGTTGTTTGGAAGCCAACGCAAGCTCAGTTGGATGGGAGTTCCAGTGCGAAGGCCTTCTCCTGGATCGATCCCCCGTGGCCAGAGGCTTTTTAATGCCCACAATCAGCTGTTAGCAAGCGACGGGCAAGTCCTAATGGAGATCAAGAGCATGCAGTGCACTGCTTACGAGGCTGCCATACCGCAGAGCTTAGAAGACGTCACTCACCCACAGCCTTATAGCCATATTGTCTCGAAGCCAGACTTCTTACTTCTCAGAGGCAGCCAGAGCCACCTATCACTTGTCGACTTTATTGAACTCGCTCATTTCAAGAATCCGGCATTGAAGGTGTTGACTTCGGACACGGCAACTGCTACAGCTTTCCTGGCAAGACTTCCTAAGCCTTGCCTTACAGTAGCCACAGATGCTACTCATACCTCTGATGTCACTGCTGAGCTGAGCAGTTTCACAACCGTATCTGTGGAACCGTTGGTACTGACGGCTGATCTGACGGCGCAGTCTCAGCAGAAGCTCAAGTGCTCTTTTGACATCATCGCTGCCCCTAGCACGTCTCTCCATGAGCTCAGAATATCTCCGAACTTCTCTCAGAAGACGGTTGCGCCGTACTAGGAGGGGATATGTCTGCTCTGGCAGAACAAAGTCTGAGAGACGCCGATTCTCCGGTTTTGAATCATTCTTGGGAGAGTCCTTATTCGTCACTCGTATCGAGAAGACCAGCAACCCGACAGCAGCACCCATCCAGCTACTATATCACACTGATCCTCCCAGCTGCGTATATGGTTTGGAGCGTGAGCTTGAAAAGGTGGGTTTCAAGACTGAGCGCTTGAGGCTAGGCGAGACCTGCCCAGCTGGAGCCAATGTGATCGCCTTGGTTGATCTTGAAGCCCCTTTTATGGCCAGGATGTCGAAAGACGAGTTTTCGCATATCCAGAAGATCCTAAGCGAGGTTTCCAAAGTGTTATGGATGTCTTGCAGCGATGCATCGAAGGATACGACTCGCTCCGAGTATGCGATGACGGCAGGGCTCCTGCGATCCCTTCGTTCTGAACGAGCTTCTCTTAAAGCAACACTCGTGGACTT
This sequence comes from Fusarium oxysporum f. sp. lycopersici 4287, assembly GCF_000149955.1. Lineage (NCBI taxonomy): Eukaryota > Fungi > Ascomycota > Sordariomycetes > Hypocreales > Nectriaceae > Fusarium > Fusarium oxysporum. The sequence goes on from NC_030993.1 coordinate 671,816, forward strand.
TTCTATTGATGACCTTGCTTCTGATGCATTTGGCACAAGAACATCAGATCTCGCATCGGTCTTCTTTACTGGTGAGCAAGAACTGGAGACGGAGTACATTTCCAAGGACGGCCAGCTCCTCATCAACCGACTTGTTCCATTCGACAGGATCAACGAGAGATACGCTCTCACTGACGAGGAGACCCAGTCCCAGCCCTTTGACCCAGAAGCTAGACTGGACGGTAAGATTGACTCTGGAAAGGTTGTATTCTCTCACTGTAACGCCGATGGGGCGGCATTGAAACCCACCGAGGTAGAGTTCCGAGTCATAGCAACAGGTCTTACCGATGAAGACAAAGCTGTCATATCAGGCTCCTCTCCCGGCCCTGACTTCAGCCATGAGGCCTCTGGCATCGTGACACGGATTGGGAATGCCGTTACAAGGGTGTCGCCCGGCGACCGTATGGTGACCTTCAGTGCAGGCACGCTGTCAAGCTTTCAGCGCGTCTCGGAGTATCTTGTACAAAAGCTCCACGATTCTGAGGACCATGAGGCTACTGCAGGTCTCCCGATGTACTATGGTCCTGCTCTCTATGGCCTTGAGACACTTGCAAAGCTCGAGCCCAATGAGTCTGTTCTTGTACTTCCCGGCTCAGGAATCCTTGGAGGAGCCGCGATCAGAGTCACACAAGCGCTCGGGGGTCGATTTTACGTCGCAGTCAGGAACGATACCGAGGCCGAAGAGGTGCAAAGTTCTTTTGGCCTTTCTAGAGACCAGATTTTGGTTGACTATACTCCTGAGCTGCTTCACGAATACGAAATCGACGTGGTGTTCTCAGGCAGTTCAGTCGAGCCAGCAATATCACAAGAGTCGTGGAGAAATATGCCGGCCTTGTCACGATTTGTGAACTGTGGCAAGATGCCTGTAGGCTCGTCCTTGGACTCTGCGTCTGCCTCCCGCGGAGCAAGCTACCTACCAGTCAACCTCATTGGCCTCTTCAAGCGGCCCCAGGTTCTTGGTCGACTCCTTGAGCGTATTATGAGACTCCACAGGGACGGCTTACTCCCTGTCCCACCTTTGACAGTTAGCAGTATTTCGGACATCAACAGCTCAATTGTCCTTTCCTCTGCTCTCAACAGCAGCGAAACCACCATCACCCATACAAAGGGTAGCACTGTAGACGTAACCCGCACCCCTCCACGTCTTGAGTTGCACTCGGATGCCACTTACCTCCTCGTAGGATGCCTCGGTGGCCTGGGGCGTAGCCTCACGACGTGGATGATGAAGCGAGGAGAGCGGAACTTTGCATTTCTGTCTCGTTCGGGAACGGATTCTGAGCAGGCTGCCCTTTGCGTCCGGGACCTGGAAGCCCGAGGTGCCCTGGTGCAGGTCTTCAGAGGCGATGCGGCTATCAAGGAAGATGTCGAAAGAGGCGTAGCCTCGATACCATCCGATAAGCCTCTCCGGGGTATCGTAAATGCTGCCATGGTCTTGCGAGTAAGTTGTGCTTACTTTCACGTGTTCATCGATTCAACTGACACTTGTTGCAGGACGGCCTTTTCCAGAACATGAGTTACGAAAGCTGGACAAGGTCCATTCAGCCAAAGGTCCTCGGTAGTAAGAACCTTCACGGAGCAACAGCCAATTTGCCTCTGGACTTCTTCCTCATGACTAGTTCTGTGTCTGGAAGCCTTGGAACCCCAGCTCAGGGTAACTATGCGGCTGCAAACTCCTACATGGATGCACTTGCTCGCCTGCGTCGCCCTCAAGGCAAACCTGCATGTGCAGTCATTCTCCCCATGGTTCTCGGAGTGGGAGTCGTTGCTGAGAATCTGGACCTCGAGAACTCGCTCACTCGCAAGGGTATGTATGGTATTGACGAGGAGGCTCTACTGGACGCTTTTGAGGTGTCAATCTTGGAGCAACAGCGTCCGCAAGATGATGGCGCCAGCTTTGATCATCTTGTCGTCGGCCTTGACCCTGCCGAGCTCCACAGGGCAAGAAAACAGGCTGACGGTGATGTTGATGCTTTCTGGGCCGCGGACCAGCGTTTCTCTATCCTCCTTGACAGTATGAATCAACTCGACGGCGCGAATCAAGGCGATGGAGAAGCAGGCTCAATTCTATCCCGGGTCAAGGCTGCCGACTCACCAGCGCAAGCCGCTTCCCTAGTGCGCGACCATTTCATCGCCAAGCTGGCCAGGGTGCTTCTTCTCGACGTAGAGGAGTTCAGTGATGAAAGCTCTGGACGATCGATCGCGAGTTACGGTATTGATAGCATGATTGGTGCCGAGCTACGGAATTGGATCTTCAAGGAGTTGGGGCTGGATGTTGCTTTCCAGCAACTTCTGAGCCCATCTTTAACAATTCCTAAGTTCGCTGAGCTTATCTGTGTTTCTCAGGGTATTTTTGTGAATGCTGAATAGAGCAAGAGATAATGTAGGCATAGATGATGGGATAGAAATAGACAACCTTGAGAAAATTGCAAAGACGGAATTCCTTCACGTAAATGAAAGACTATATTACTCCTTCCTTCGAAATCATTCTTGTACATCACTAAATAAGCCACTCCAAATTCCCGATCCCTGGACTCGGAAAGCCTGGGTCAATCACATCGCTGTGGCTTGCGCCAGTCCAATAGAGGAGCTTGGCATCCACAAGCGGCACACTTTACTTAACCTTTCGTGACTGGTGCGATCGACAAGTAGCGTGAGTGTGTGGCATTCTCCCGAGTGACTAGTCGGCGGCCGGGTTAAAGGAGGTCGCATCACTGTAATTAAGGCTCTGCTTTGACTTTACCGCTGCCTGAATTTCGCCCGTAGATGCATCATTGATAGATATTCAATATCGGCACTTGATATGGTCCAATCCTCCGTGTCTCGTTCCCTGTCACCAGCCAAAACATGCTTGCTATCTACAATCAATAGTGCACAAGTCGTCGAGGAAGAAAGCCATTGTCTTTGATGGTGTCTACGCTTTGACACTCGTTGCTTGGCGTGATCTTCTTCCGCGGTTATAGTGGGGAATATTCGCTCGAATGCGGTTTGGGCATTCCATGATTTGGGCCGGGTAACTTTATTCTTGCTTACGGTGGCGTGCGCCCTGAGGTGCTAGCTTAGTCTTGTACCAGATGTCAGGCTCTGATAATGGTCTGTATAATAAGCGCTCACTGTGTGCCCCTCGCTGGCTTGTCGGAAAGCTGTTCCTGTTTTCTCAAGTGTGCGAAATGTGATTTGACTGTGTTTTCTGGATATTTCCTTTTCTCATCGCAGGTTCCCTTCTACGGGATATCGCCAATATGATATCCAGCAGGGCTGTTATGGTACGTGTTGGCATCCCGGTTTTATGATAGTAGAATGCTGATCTTTCAGGGCTTTGAGTGGTCCTTCATGACCATCGCGTACATCACAGTCGCCTGTCGCATTTATGTCCGCCTGGTCATGAGAAAAGCACGATTGTTTTCAGCCGACTACTGGCTCATTCTTGGCTTGTTGTCTTGCCAGGGTTTGCTGATCTGTGACACCATTACCTACTCCATGGATGCAATGGATGATTTCACAATAGATAATGTGGCTATTAGAAAGGTAAGCATAAAATGCAACTATATTCGTGACATTTCTTCGCTCTTCAGTGTACTAGCTATCATATATACTGATCCCATCCTCTTGCTCAGATCCGATTCGCAACAAATCATTTCTTCGACACAGGCATATACTTTCCGAAATTCAGCATCATCGCATTCTATTTCAACCTCGTGCCGATTTCACAGCCAAAAATGCGCATTGCGCTCTATTGTCTAGCTAGTCTCACTACCTCTTTCGCAGTCATTACTTTCTTCTGTGATTGGTTCTGGTGCGGGCCTGATCCTTCGATCAACTGGTCAGTCATAATTTGGAAAACTCTGGGATACCTCTAACGGGATATTTAGGGCAAAAGGAGAGCAGGAATGTACATCCTTCACATCCATGACTCTTATGCGGCTTCTGTGGTCTATGAACTTTACATCCGAGGTGCTGAGTAAGTCTCAAGTTTCGTGGCCTAGCTGGGCTTTAAGCTCCTATTCCTGACCCCAAATTAGATGTTGCATATCCGATCCCACTACTGGCAACCCTCAAGATGACTTCAACGCGTAAGAAGATTGGACTAGCTGTTGTTTTCGGACTTGGTGTCATTACAATCGCCGTCAGCGTTGGTAGATTTGTAACCATGGTCTATGTTGATAATGCCATATCTATATGTCAGTCATCTCAACCTCACCTCAATCTTATATCTAACATACTCTTAGACATTTGGGCAACTGCCGAGATTTGCATCTCTGTCACAGTCGTTGCTCTCACGGCGGTCCGACCTCTTCTTCGAAAGCTCACCAACCTGAAATCTACAACATTACTGATGAGTGAAGACCGATCGGGTGTCCCAGCAATACCATTAAATCGTTCCCGGAAACTCGGAGGTTTTACTGGAGGATCGGTAGTCTACTGGCAGGGGACGGGAAAGAGCCATCAAAGGCATGCCGAGCCCATGGATCTGGAAGGTTCAGCTGGCAGTGAGACGGAACTGAACAACATAAATGGGATAACACTCACAGAACATGTTATAGTCTCGAGGGAGAGTAACGTTAACAGCATACCTGGGCAGCCAGAGTATAGTGTAAAAGTTTGAGTGCAAGCTGTGTGATAGAAAGATAAAACTATAGAGGTAATACACTTACGAACTTAGACAACAAGCCTTTTCCTCAATTCTTTCCGCAACACCATCAGTAACAACACCGCATCCAGTTCAGCCTTGGGCACTAACTACTACTATTCGGGGCGCTGTCAAAGGAGTTTAAAACCATTTGTCCGAAATATTATTGACATGGTTCCTCAATTTTCCGCCTAGACTGTCGTAATTACTCATACATCGTAGTTAAGCAAGATGACCCAGTTCGACTCTTGGCAGTAATCTTTGGTTTCCAGAGACGAAACATAAAACTGTTATATGCAATGCGATAAAGTCTAAGTTTAACGGACGAGGCTTAAGTATAATAGCCCTATAAAAGTATTAATGCGCCCCAAACCAGAAATCAACCGAGACCAGAACTTCGTTCATCATAACGTAAGCGAGTTAAAACTATTCTTCTCTTCCCATTCCTGAAGCTTCCTCTCAACCTGTGCAACACTTCGATGCCAATGTCCGCCCGACTCCTCAATGTGGCCCAGAGCGGCAAACAGTAACCTCGAAGATGCAACAACGCCGTTAATACTGTCGTGACTACCGCCATGCACCAGCTCGCGATGGAAGGCCTTCAGAGCCATGGTCAGCGGCCACGCGATAAATATGGCTTGTAGCATAATGATGTCGCTGTCGGCCTTCCACGGTGAGGGGAGGTTCAGGCGCACTGCAGTTGATATCTGAAAAGCAGCTGCCGTAGCACGACGTTGACTCTCAGCCGTCATGAGCGGTGGCAGACCTTGCTCTTCGCTCCGGGCAATAGCTGATTCATGGGAAAAGATCTCAGTTGCGCGGAGGTTTAGATACAGGCTGAAGGCAACGGGGTCCTCGCGGATAGATGTAGCGTTGAGGTGTCGTTTCAGCATTCCGAAAAGCACGTCTGTCTTCTTCACAAGATCGCAGTAGCCATCCCAGAAGCTCTTCGAAGTCCGCTTTTGTCCGTGGTCAAAACAGCATAGGGCTAGCTCTACCATGAGGACGCACCCTGCATAGGATGAGATCTCGGTGCTAAGCTCGAGGCCTATATCTGAGAGATAGGGCATCTTGAGCGGGACTAGATCGGATCTCAGTAAACCGGGTGATGGGAGGTTGATGTGAAACTTCTGGATGGTTTGAGCTTAGCGTCAAAGCGCTCTGAGAAAGTTGACGAGGGTTATCTTACCTTTATATCGCCCAGCATGCATTGCCATCCGGTACGTGTTTTGACGTAACTGAGCAATATGTACAAAGCCCAGAAAGTCCTTCTTCGTTCCTCTAGAAGAACCTGATCAGTCGTTTCAGGCAGGCTCAGGCCAGAGCCATCATGTCTTTGAGAGTCTTGAAATCCATCGCCTTCATTTCGTTTATCCATGTAGGGCAGTTCAAGCAGCCTGGATAGCATGACAGCACGCCCCAGTGTCATCCAGCTCCTCTCGAGCTTCCCAGCCATAGCCTCATATCTCCCGATAAAGAGTAGGGCCTGTAACAAATTAAGTTCGTTCAACTGGCCATCTCTTTCGCACTTTTCTGCATAGTTCCTTGCTAATATATAGCAAGCAGACTCTTTGTTCTGGGAAGTGGATGAGTGAGCGCATCCAGCGAGTGCAACTGCGTAAATGAGGGCGCTTATAGCAAGACCGCCTCCCATTGATTCTGCCGCGAATCGATCTTGGTTCAGGAAGGGAAAGGAGAAGTAAATAGATTCAAAGTAGTACTTGTGCAGTGCATTTAGTTCTGCGTGCGAGATTTCCTCTTCGGTGCCGCTATGAGCCAAAGATCGAGGCGATAGGCGAGTGAGGAGTATGTTATCCAGTGGTTCCAGGGCTGTAAGCTGATTGCACCAGTCGAAAGCCATGTTGGAGTCGGCCCCTGGATTGAACAGATCAATATCTAGCATGGGTGAGCTGTTAGTCGGCAGATCGATGGCCGTGCCCATGTTTCGGTGGCTGTCTAGCTCCATGGGGTTACGGCCAGTTGACGGACCTGCAGATCCGGGTACACTAGAGACACGTGATGGTGCCGTAGTCGCGAGATGGTACTGGGTGTTTGTGTCTGGTGTAATAGAGCCAAGGGCATCAGGCCAACGTGATGGCAAGACGGGCGCAGTAGTGGTGGAAGGTGGCTGTAAATGTGAGGTCATGGAACCTGTCCTTGGTCGCGGGGTCTCAAGAGCGAGCTGAGCTTCAGTCTTGGCCAATCGCTCCTGGAGCTCCTGCAGCTGTTCATCGCGAGTACGACGCTGAGAAATTGGGCTGTACCCGCAAGGTTGATTGAGCCGCTCGCATCGTCTTTGCAGGACATAGGCCAAAGCGTCAGCTCCACATGTCGATAGCCACGTACGTGCGTTCACCTATGTTCCAGTGGACGAGATACGCTGCCAGACTGAACTGGCTTGGTCTCGTATGGTATGGGATGGGATGGACGGAACAAACCTGCATTTTGGCAAAGCCCTGTCACACCGGACTTTTCGCTCTCTGCTCGTCGAATTGAGTCGTCAGTTCAGCAGTCGGAAACGGCACACAGTGCATATCGATCCGCAGACGGCTTGGATTGACTTGACTTGCCTGCAAATCTCGCATGCATGACGAGCCGTAAAGGGAGAACCGCCAGACGAAGATGGCCTGATCATCGCATATGATCTGTCTAGAGGTACTCAGGCAAACTTGAGTCGGTTCGCTCATACGGAATTTGACTTGATCAGTCGGGCATAGTCATACCACTCGTGAGTGAGAATGCTAAGATGAGTCTTTTGGTACTGGTGAGGGGAAAGGCAACGGAAGCCAGATTGCGATATGCAACAAACAAACAGGGACCGACATGAAGATGAAAAGAGCAATTTGCGGACCTGAACTCTCTTATCGATACCTACTGCAGGGGCCGTGCGCGCCGTCTGTCTTGGCTTTGCGCTTATTATTCCCCCGTGTAGGCATAACAAAACTCCGTTGATAAGCGACCTATGTACAAGGAAGAATGCGACTAAAAATAGATTCAAGAATGTCAAGCTTAAATAATAGAGTTTCTCGGAGGGTTTCACCTGGGGTATATAATTCAATCATCTCCGATAGGGTGTTTATCAGAATGAAGCCTTGGCTGCAACCTTCATCCATTGCGACAACACTCTTTGCAAAGTTTTACTTCAAAATTGATCAACTTCTCCTATGTTGCACCTCCCCCAAGCTGCTTCACGATGAGAGTCATGCTGGTCGACTCTCAGTTGAACGAGAAATATCCGTTGACCTGATACAGCTGACCATTTGCCTCCCACGACCCGCTCAATTGCTTCGAGCCACCCTTGGGGCACTGGTTGATGATGTCCCTAGAAGAATTAGACAGGTCAAATGTAATATCGTGTTACATACTCAGTAGCGTCCTGGTCACAATATTGATTAGCATAGCTCAGCAGTCAAAGCTGGAATACATACCCAGCAGTCCTTGAATCCTTTCTTGCCACCAGTGTTCTTGCGCTTGATCTCAACATTCAAGATAGTGTCTACACCAAGGCCTTTGACAGTATAAGATCCGGAGGTAGTGCAAGCCTCCTGGTAAGTACAACCGGAGTTACTGCACATTCGCTCGCGAGCATCCCAATAAGCTGTGATGAACTTTCCGACATCCTTGTTACCGTTGCCGAAGCAGTCTGCTGCCAGGGCCGAGGTGGCGAAGACAGTGAGGGCGTAGAGGTTGATGAGCTGCATTTTGTAGGAGTCGGTGGGATTTTGGTTTGGAGTTAAGTCTCGAGAAGCTTGAGTTGTTGTGAGATGATAGCATATTCAGATGGTTTTATAGTTGAGGACATATGGCAGGTCGGTGAAGGAACTTGATATGATTTTTACCAATACGAGTTTTCGCTTCTCGTGCGTGCATATCCAACGGTGCGTTTCTTCCGCACCATCCTTTTTGAGAATGATGCATTTTCGTTTGTCTCCGTCGACTGCTCTAGAATAGCTTAAGCGATGCCAGCTGAGATATCTCTTTGGCCACTGTTGCCGTTCGGTCGGCCGCCTCGTGGATAGTCGCACCCTATTGGTTTTCTTTCACTGATCCCATTCGCTATCGGTATAGGTCCACTCTGACAAAGCAGTTATCCTTGCGAATGGACCCCAATCATAGGCCGTGTAAGCTGTTAGTAATGTTGTGCGTTGGGTTATCATGCATATGGCCACTGCTGAGCCTCACTCATACTTGAATATTTATCTGCACTGGTTATGCTGTCTGACTTTTCCTGTGGACCTTCATTATTCCCTGGTGAAAGTTCTGACTTGTTTAAAGTCTTTTCATTTTGCTTAAACCCGCAGGGAAACCTCGGATATCAGGGCATTCGACTTCTTTTCTATCGTCTAGGTTCCCTAGGTTGGCAGTGAGACAGCACGATGGCCATGAGAGGTAATTTATTAAGGAACCGCTGTTTCTGCGGGTTACAAAAGGGGTCTTCTATCACATCTCTAGGCGATTCGCTCTATACGACATACGGCTTGTCATCCTTGAAGATCAACCCAGGCTTTCTCTCCGCCAAATCCAGAACCATCTCCGCAAAATAGCTATTCGCCCAAGCAAACCACGGTCGTGTAAAGACAGAAGAATTGTAGATATTCACACTCTCATGAATCAGTCCCAGACCAGAAGTATTCTCCAAAATCATGTTAAGTCGCTCAGTAATCTCATCTTCATCATCTGTTCCATAGATAGCTGAGACATGTGCCATAGGCCATGGATTAGTAGCGTTTGCGTGCGGTCCTCCAATTCCACTGAATGTCTTTCCAACGGCGTAGTATGGATTTGCTCGCGAGAACAGAGCAGACTTGGTTTTCTTGTATGTCGGATCGTCACGCTTGAGAAAGCCTAGGTACGGGAGGGAGACAAGACTCGGAACGTTGGCGTCATCCATGATGTACTGACCGCCGTATCCATTAGTCTCATAAGCGAAAATACCATTCGAAGTGAGAGTATGGTTCCAGACTGCCTGTCGAATGATCTTGGCGTGACCACGTAGCGTTGCAGAAAGGCTCTTTTGACCTCCAACTTTATCCAATACGTCGGCAACGTTATCGAGCTCGACTGACATCATGGCGTTGTCCGAGGTGATGTAATTGAAGACGGACAAGTCGTCTGAGGGACGGTGACTGCACGCAACAAGACCATTAGCGAGCTTGGGCTCGCCGTTTCCGCTGTTGGGTACTGGCGGTGAGAGTGATCCTGCTTGGCCAGTCCAGTTGTAGTAGCTAACGTAGGACCAGTCTTCAGCCCAGGTGCTTTGAGATTGCTCATCGATGACTCGAAGGATCTGCTTCATCGCAGATTTGACTGTCGATTATTAGTATAAATGTAAGAACATAAGGAGTCCATCAGCTCACAATTGTCGTTGATGAAAGAAGCATCTTTGGTATTATCATAGTATGATCGCACGATCTTGAGGAAGCCAGCCAGAGAGTCAAGTTCGTACTGAAAGTAGTTAGAAAACGGTATGGTAGCATGTCAGGGTGGTGGCATACCTTGCACTCGAATACTGTTTGGTTATCGACTCGTCTAAGAACCACTGGTGTTAGCCTGGCTATATGAAGAACATGGGGTTTTCGGTAGAACACACGGATTGACGGTTACAAGTGTAGCGTAGTCCTATTAATCGTGTTAGCAGAAATTGATACACAAGGTATTGCCAGATCAGCCGTGATATAACATCTCCTCGGGGTTCATACATTGACCGAAGGGCTCAAACCACTCTCGGGTGGAGGCTGGAAGGAACCTTGACACCTTTAGTTACGTCACGGTCACTCAGTGGTCGAATAGAATGGCACATACCACAATAAGGGTATTCGGAGATGTATCTCGCCTCGGTGTTGATGATAGCCTTGACGAGGGCCTTCAAGTTCTTATCCTGGGGAAGTAGCTTATACAAATGGGCAAACTGGTTGCCCGTGTCGCGTAGCCATTGGGCACTTCAATTCCTTGTTAGTGAATATCTGTGAAACGAAGACTTTTGCGTACGTGATGTCCTATGTATTTCATTAGCCAACGTTCTCTTGATAAAACTACAGAGACTTACACCAGTCACAATGAAAGCTAGATTCTTCTTGGGATCGAAATACTTGACCGTCGTGTCGAGCGTCGATGGGAAGGTGTTCTCAAAGAGACGCGCCAGATCGGGGTTCTTGACGCGTTTCTTGATGTCGCTAATGACTTTCTATCATCAAGTCAGCTATGCACGATCCAATCTCAAGGCCATCGTGAACGTACCTCAACGGCAGGGCTCTTGAAAGTCCTGCATTCTTCACTCGGTCTCATAAACGGCAGCTTCAACTTGCCCGAAGAAAGCGGCTTGTGCGGTTTCTGCGAATAGTCGACATAATCAGGACATGAACTTGGCGTGCGACTCTGCGGCTTGTAATCCTTCCAAGTCGCTGCATCAGCACCTTGCAAAAGAGCTAGCACACCAGTCACAGCGCTGAGGAATTTCATCGTTGCACTGTTCTTGACCAAATCAAGATGAAAAAAAAGGACAATCTCATTTTATCTATGGCAACCAAGGAAGCTTTAAAGTTTATACTCATCTCCGACGGGCCCGGAAGTCTATGCAGATCTTGTTCGGTATTGGCTTAAAATGCGGGGGAAAGTTGCACTCGAATCTGATTCTATGTAACGTTGAGACGTTGTCGGGCCTTTTGTAAACTATGAATATCGTGACGTAGTTCGCTTGATTTTTGGTTGAGTCTTGTGAAGCTATCGTGATTGGCGCGCTTAATAAAGGAGCACTTCTTGGTTATGAATCTCACTGCCGAGTGCCCAAGCCACGTATTTACAACGACATTCAACTTCTTGAAAATCTGTGAATTGAGGTAAAGCTTGACTTATGGTGAGAAATTATTATAATCTTGAAATGTCATGATTTTATAAGGATTCGCACTTCTCGCCGATTTATGTGGATGCTTCGGCACTCACTTATACCGAGTTCGGCGAAGTTGAGGGGTTCGGCGACAACTTTGGACCCGTGGGCATCATGCGACGACTTCTTCCTCGGCATTTCCCACGATAGCTTCAAAAACTCAAAATTGCCAATATCTTGCTTGAGGTTTTAGCAAAAGTTGTTTCAATACCCTATATCATATGGGATCATCAACCACATATCATCATGGCTGACTTTACTCAATACGGACATGCAACAGCAGAATGGCTCGCCGTCACGGATAGCAGGCCGCCCATTCCAGGCCATCTGGACCTGAAGGAGATGCAGCGCCTTACGAACATGTACCGAGAACAGCTTGCCCAGAGCGAGATGGAGAAGCTTAAAGACTACCCTATTCTCATGAAAGATTATACAGTCACTTCAAGAGATGGCTTTCCTCTCGAGGTTCGAACCTACAGACCAGCTTCAGCCGAAGAAGGCGCTCGTCTTCCTATCTACATCCATCTCCACGGCGGCGGGTATGTCTTTGGAAACATTCCCTCCGAAGATGCTATCTGCACTCGTATCGCAGTCATGACAAACGTCACAGTCGTCAACCTGAACTATCGTCATGCTCCAGACTATGCTTATCCCACAGCATGGGAAGACACCGTCGACGCATTTCACTGGGTTCATGACCACATCGATGAACTTCTCGGAGTTCCTAGCCAAGTCGTAGTTGGCGGAATCTCAGCTGGTGCCCAACTAGCAGCCTCCTTGACGCTTCGACAAAACATCGCTCCCGATGCTCTTTCACGACCGAAGCTCGCTGGTCAGGTTTTGATGATTCCTGCTCTGGTCCACCCTGATTGCTACGCACCTATCATGGAGCAGATGAAGGAACCTTCTTTGTCTTCATATGTTCAGAACGCGGAAGCTCCGATGATCAACAAGGCAGCGCTCGACAAGTTTACTGGGCTGTTGAAGGTTCAGAACCCGGATCCAAAGGATGTTCGATTGAATATTGGCCTTGCGACTGTTGAGCAGCTCAAGAACATGCCGCCTTCGACGCTGGGTATTTGTGGCTTGGATCCTTTGAGAGATGAAGCTCTCTTTTATGGACAGAAACTTGTTGAAGCAGGGTAAGTTTCGAGTATCACTATACAAGAATCAATCTGACGAGTTTGACAGAGTTCCCACGGATGTCCATGTTTTTAATGGTCTGCCGCACGGCTTCCGACGCTTTGGAGATCAATTAGCTGAGAGTAAGAGATGGGACAAGGTTATGGAGGATGGAATCAAGTGGGCACTCTCGAAGCCCGAGCCTTCTGGGAAGTTTGAGATCAAGCTTGAGTAGAGCGGTCCGAGTCAAGTGAATTTTTAGGATATATGCGTGAATAAGATATCATACTGAATATACATAGAACTAGACAATGTTTGTCTATCTGTACCAAATATGCGTCTTCATATTCGGTCTATTATAGCAGGGTATTAACCAAGTCCGATATCCCGTCCTTCATCTAGCCTCCATCCCATGAATATTATCGTCTCTCACCCATGGTCTATTGAAAGGTTCGACCATGCTCCGTGACAGCGTTCTGGTTATCTACCATGATATAATCAAAACCAACAATCATCCTCATAGAAGAATGATCAATGAAATTGTTTTCGTCAGGCGTAATCACATCTCTATAGAATGGGTCGGATCCCATAGCCTGGAAGGTCTCCATAGTCGGTACCCAAAACTCCGCAGCGCCATCGAACTCGAGCACGGGAGCTGCGCCAGGGACGCGAAGAAGGTCTCGAAGCTCAGGGGTAGAGTGGTACTACGGAACAAGTTAGCTTATGTAACTAGTTTAAGCTTTGGGTTGCTCACCTGTGAGTACTTGTAAACCCCAAATCGCAAGTGAAAGTCTCCGGCAGTCTTGGTATGGTTGTTGGCCCAGTACGCGTTGAACTGTTCAGGGGTGATGCCTTCCTTTCGATTGTAGAAGAGTTTGATGTGAAATACACGTTCGAGATTCTTGGTACATGTTGGCTTATAGGTGAAGGGGCAGCATTCGGCGGAGGTAGCTGGCTCAGGAGCAGAAACTGCCCGAGGTTGTGGGATACTCGTTGCAGCCGCCGTCAGAGGAAGGAGAGACAACAAGAAACTTGAGACTTTCATCTTGAATAACAATAGTATTACTGAAAAAGCTTTGTAAAGGCTCGAAATGGTTGGGATAATAAGCTTGAGACGTCTTCTCTTCATGCATTATATAACTCTCCTCCAAGTCTTGGCACTTCCCATAACGTGGCCTCAACATCGACAATCTTGTCCATATCCCTGAACCTGCCTTCTTCTTTCGGAAGACCTTCTTCCAAATACCACAACTTTTTCAAATTCTGCAGGATCATCAGCACTAAAGATCATCATCTCGTGAGTTGTCGCGCAGCGAAAAGCGAGACAGCGAGAGCGAATAGGAAGACGCGGCGTAAGCAGAGAAGCCACATTGGGCATGATCCGCAACGGACTTTTGCATAATATGACTTGTGAGATAAGATTATTAAGATTCGGGAGCCGAATTTCTTCGGGCGGATTTATTCGTATTTGAAATAATATGTAGTGCTTGTTACGATAAGGTGGTCTTGGCGGGACATGATGCATGAGAGGAGACGTAAGAGACAGAATCCAGATTGTGGCAAGATTTGTTTGTCACACAAGATTTGGGATATGCTGTTACCAAAAAGTATAGTGTGGCGGGCATGGGTTCGTGTTTGAGGCTGTCGGGAGAGTGGCCGTCCAGTACGATGACGTTAGACGGTAGAAACGAGATACATCTTATGCAGCAAGACATTAGCGCCAAGTGGCCCAATGCACTAGATTTCGTATTTCGTCTTCATCTCATCATTTCTTAAACAGCCTTTCCGCCATCTACCTTGAAGAAATAAATCTCAAAAGGGTACCCAAACAATCATATCCCCATCACGTACCGCTCCTGTATCACCACCGACGTAATAGTTTTGTAGATACATCAAACTCATCGAGTTCCACTGAAATGACAGTTAGACTGCAGTAAACGCAGGACCTCTTCGTCTAGGTTCCTTACTTTCAAAGTTATCCCTAGCATGACCCGAGTTTACAACAACGTGCGGTGCAACATCTGCCATAGTCTCATCTGTCCCTTCAAGATCCTGCTCCAAGGCGACATGATCTCTGATCTTGAGGAAAATAACAGGAGATGCGATGATTAATGACGCAGCTAAGAGTACCCAGTTGCTGATGAATTGCGCTTGAAATGATACTTTTCTTGCGTCCAGGCTATTTGATATGGCTGCACCGGCTGATTGAATGCCTTTATAGAAGCCGATGTAGTTTGCGCAACGACGACCTGAGTTTGAGAGAGCGCCCATGAACCTTATCCTATTAGTCGCCATCGGAAGAATTTCAATAGTGGACTTACCAATAAACAGTAGCTTGCCAAGCTGTATCATAAAATCCATAGAAGATATAAAGGAACATGGGCCCAGCATACCCGTCGTCCCTCCAATCCGTGTCAAAGTCCTCAGCCTTTGACATCTCCCGGGTATATGTTCTCTGATGAACATAACCGCCTCCCCAAACAACAAAGGTCATAACAAAGAGAACAACCAGTGCAATCTTGGCTCGTACAGATCGACGAACATATTCCAAGTCCAAAAGGTACCCCCATATCGCCGCGGCTGCAATCTGCGCCAGCCAGTACAAGAGGCTATTCAGCGCCTTGGTCCTCGTTGAGAAGTATGCACCGTTGACGACATTTTGTTGATACACATAGAACCAGTTGGATGAGAAAAACATAGGAAACAAGAATATGACAAAAGGTTCATAGCGAATAGTCTCATACAAGCCGTAGAACTCGCTTTGCCAAGTCGGGTTCTTCATCAGAATAACATATGATCCGTCCTTTCGAATGATATCATTTGCGTTGCAGAGAAGGAGGGCTAATGCGGCTCCGAAGAACATCAGGACGATGAACCCGATGTATGTGCCGTCGCTAACATCTTCATTGTTTTCAGTGTTGATGTTGCCACCCAAGGGAATCTGCAAAGTTTGTTAGCTTCCATCGAAGATGGCATGCCACTTCTTGAGAGAGGGGAAAGATGAGAGGAAATAAGGCTAGGAAATGACATACAAGGCTTCCGATGACGGCTCCCATGTTGAAGATTCCCCAGAACCAAGCAAAGTAATGACCCTTTTGATGTTCATGAGGGTACGAGATCATGATGGTTCCTTGAGCGGTCCAAAGCATTGCCGCGCATACACCAAGAAGTACGCCTGCAACGATGTTGAAAGCTCGGACGTCGTTTTCGTAGTGCGTATAGATCAGAATGCTAATGGTGTAGATGCCATAGCCAATACCACCAAAAGCTAGCGTCAGTTTTACCCCGAGCCTGTTGACGAAAGTGCCTCCAAAGAAGCCGACGACGGCAAAGGTACTGTATAAGGCGGTATTCTGCGATTTTTACTTAGTAAACAATGTTTCCAGTCAGTGATGGCTACTCACCATGTCATTCACAAGCTTCGTATCCTTCAGTCCCCCTCCGCCCATCCCATTAAGCGCATTAAACATACCAGGACACATGAAGCATACAAAAGCAACCATACCCAATTGGATCTTCGGCGACGCATACCAAGGCAACGTGAACCCGAAAATACGATACTGACGATACTTGTAGCCCCGTGGAACATCAACAACACCAGTTGAGTAGTTGTATAACGCATCACGCTCTCGATACGTAACAGCCTCTGGGTTGTTCACCGGGGCAGATTGCCCTGCAGCGGGAGTGTTGAGAGACATGGTAGGGACTGTAGATTAACTGAGACATACGGGGAGCGAGATAAGGGCAGAATTGGGTGGTTTATGAACTCGTAAGCTTTATGGCGAATAGCTGACGTGGCGGAGCACGACGGGAGCTGGTGGTACAGCTTATCGGCAGCTCGTGTTACTTCATACCGAAAGTCTTTGTGAAGGAGTGATAGGCTTGCAGAATGGCTTGTCAGCTAAGGTAGGCTCTGCGGCTGAGCGAATATTGATAGTTCAGAAGGTCAACTATAAAAAGAGAATTCATTAATTTATGGTGTGCAGCTGCCAGATATGGCAGTATTTTTAGAACCATTCAAACCCTCCCCAAGTCTAAGCTTAATCTGAGGCCAAAGGGGCATTAACATAGCCCCCAAGGAAGCCACGCAAGATACGCACACTGCGGGAAAAGGTCTTCGGATCCTGAGCTGATGCGGCTGAACTATTGGATCATGGATATATGGCTGACTGCATATCGATAGCCAACTATCGAGAGCTCTGATGAAAGAGGCTCCTTGCAGCGAATAAAATGTTTCAGTGGTGTTACACCACTTTCTCACGCGAGACATTTCAGCGAAGTTGCATGGCCCCCAACTTCGCAAGGGAGACTTGGTGAAATACCGGTAGGGCTGGCTACGCTGGCTTGCGGGGTCGATGGCGGTGCTGTGAGACTGATTGCCAATCCGTAAAATTCCAAGTTAGGCATCATATTATTACATTAAATGTTATCTGAGGGTGAAAGAGCTTCCAAGGTTGTAAATAAAATTGTTCTTTTGCTTAAGTCGTTTCTTGGAAATTATGTAACCATAACGAGTTTGGTGTTATCACGTGATGTGATTAGCTTGCCTCTCCCCAGACTGGAGGCGCATGAGAAACATCTGGCCACCGACATCCATTATCGAGGGTGATAAGTCGTTTGGCACGAAGCGCCTGCCCTTCAGCCATACTCTCACCTATCTCTCATCGGACCCGAAAATGTTACCACTTGGGCTTGGTGTGTCTTTTCGAGATGGATGGATCCTTTCAAGAGTCAACCCTAACCTTGACAGGGGGGGCGAGGCAAGGTGCGCGATGCAAGCATCAGCTATCAGGTCTTTTAACTCAAAATAACACTTTCCAAAAAGGCACTTCAGGCAGATTCACCGCTACACATACAGTTGCCAAAGACACTTCAGGAGCACCCACCATCTTGATGAAAGTCTAGCTCTCTGCAACTATCTCAACAAGACGATGAGCGCCGAGTCAGCCGCCAGAGCCATCACTGCCGGTTGCTTGGACAGATATCCAGAAGGAGTTGCGTATGGGGGTTCGAGGCGGCGTAATGAACTTTGGGAGCTTCTTGCATCTACTCTCCTGCGCTTTGAAGACGATTGCGACATGATAGTTGATCTACTCGTCGCGATTCAAACGCTGCCATCAATGAATAGTAATCCCTGGTGGGTGACGGGTCCACAGCCCAGCGACTCGTTGTGTGAACTACCTTCATTTCACAATGTCTGGCAATCCTGCTATGAATCGCTTCGTTGTCAATGTCACGAGGGTGAAGATGAATGTTTCTCGGTAGACAAGAATTACTACAGAAGAGCAGGAAAGGCAGAAGCAAAGATGTATCTCCGCGGGATTCCAGGAATAACGGAGTTTATGGGATACAAAACGATCAACCTTATTTTGTGTACAGAACGAAGACCTCGAGTTCGTCATCCATGAGATTCACGGTTGGTTGCAGACTGCAGGATCGAAACTGGCAGAAACGCTGGATTCGAACAAGATCAAGTTCTTTGAGAGAGAGGTGAGAGGTCGGCCTGGTAAGTATTATGACGTTTCAGTCACCATGTTTGAGCACTGGCAACATTGGAAGAAGTCGTTTTTGGAGATCAGTTTTGATGAGCACCTTTTATCTTCTGAGGGAAGGGGGTTGGCAAGGGAATGTCATGATATCATGAAAGCACAGAACATCAAGTTGCCATTTTTTCTCTAGCCAATTAACATATACAGTCAAGCCGGAATATGAAGTTAGAAACACTCTCCGTGGACACATTGAAAGCAGGCGAACCAAACCGATCAAACGACCAAGGTCCCGTAACATTCGTCAAAACGCTAGAAATTGAAAGTATTTGATACCAATAATGGGAAATGATGTCTTCGTATTGCAGCATCTCACAACGCGTTCAACCACGGGGGTAAGAAAGGCAGTAAATGCCTGACATATATTGTCAATAATTAAACAAAGTACACTGAGCTAGGTCCGCTCTTTAGTTAGAGGTTGGGCATCTCAGCAACGCAAGAGTTCTCAAGGCAGGTACACTCAAAAGTCTCGCAGCTGTATCCATCAATGTCGGTCTTCTCGTCACAGTCTTGGTTAACATCGCAGTAGTGCGCGCCCTCGGGAACAGGGCTGGCAAGAGCACGACGACGAGCAGGAGGCTGAGTAGTGACGGCGTCCTCGTCAGCTTGAGTGGTGGTGGCAGCCTCCTCAGGTGCAGCGGTAGTGGTGTTCTCCTCGGCGGCGGCAGTAGTAGTAGCCTCAGCAGCAGTGGTGGTTTCCTCGTCGACAGCTGCGGTGGTTGTAGGTTCAGCAGTGGTGGTGTCGGTGAGACGCTCGCAGTTGCGGTTGATGCAGCCGCAGCGGAAGGCGTCGCAGAGCTGAATAAAAGCAGCGCAGTCGTCGCTGGTGACGCAGGGAAAGAGGTCAGCGGGGACAAAAGCAGAGGTAGTAGCGAGTTCAGAAGTGGTTGTGTCGGTGGCGGTCAGAGTGATGAAGGTGGTCACGTCGGTGGTGATATCGATACCAGAGGTGGTGAGGGCGGTTGTAGTGGCGAAAGATGTCTCAGCGGTGGTGGTGTCAGAGACAATCGCAACGGTCGTGGTCTCAGATCCGGTCTCTACAGTAGTAGTCTCGGACCCAGACTCAACGCTCGTGGTCGTCTCAGCGCCAGTCTCGACACTCGTGGCGGTGGTACCAACAACAGTCTGCGTGGCTGAAGTCTCAGATGCAGTCTTAGCTGTAGTGCTACCAGACGAAACAACCGCACTGGTCTGCGAGCTAGGACGGCAAAGACCAGCGTTAACACCGGAGATAGAAAGAGCGGCAACAAGGCCGGCAGCGAAGTTGGGGAACATCATTATAACGAACGTGGTGATATCGAAGATATCTTTGTTAAAAGAGTGACTGGTCTAAAGGATGACTGAAGAAGAAACAGAAAACATCTCAAAAGAGAGCGCTTTTGGGTTTTGTATAAACATTGCACATCGCAATAATAAAGGA
Organism: Fusarium oxysporum f. sp. lycopersici 4287; assembly: GCF_000149955.1. Lineage (NCBI taxonomy): Eukaryota > Fungi > Ascomycota > Sordariomycetes > Hypocreales > Nectriaceae > Fusarium > Fusarium oxysporum. Next base: position 691,453 of record NC_030993.1, read on the forward strand.
TCGGCGGCTATGATGGATATTTCTAAGCGCATAGAGCTAGGAAGAGACTATTGATTTTGGCTCGTTTCTTTTGCGGGCCAGCCCCAACGCCGCCCTCCGTTAGGCGCCGTTTCCCCTGAGTTTACCTTGGTTGAGAAATTAAGTGGCGTTCACAAGCTCAGCTAAGGTTGAAAAGGCCGATAGCCTCAGGGAATAGTTGTCGGATCCAGAGACTTCCGCTATCCCGTCGTGTCTTGACGTCAAACATGCCCTGACTAAAGTTGCTTGGTGGAGTATGGGAGCGACGGTCCGTTATGTTCCGGAGACGCGATAAGATTCTCCCATTAAGCGACATTCTGCGGCCGGAGTTTTCTTTTTGCTTATCGCGACAATACAGAAGCTTTACTGAAGTTGGCTAGGGTTGCCCAATGCGGCGTTCTCACCTGGAATCTCCTGCCAATGTACTGAGCAACCAACAACAAACACGTCTGTAATAACGCGGCTTGGACTCCCAATAGACACCAGCGATTCCGGCGTTGCTGAGGTGAAATTGATTTACAGATATTTGGACAGCGAGAGAGTAAGATTGCTCAAGGTACACTCCGAAGTAGTAAGATTTCAAGACAGCTTCATGTTATCGATCTTGTCTCATTATGTTGGAGTAGAAAAAGCAGATTGTACTAGGTTTTTGTCATTAAAATGACTAAAATAACTTTTAAACAGGCAGATAAATCGTCACAGATCAGTCTTAATCCATTGTTAACTGCTATGGACGTTTTCTAGTCTCGGTTCGTTAGGTATGGATGTGAAGACAAATTCGACGCTGCAGGGTATGACAAGCTCGTTGGCGGCCCAATTGTCTCCTGCCGCTACTGAAGGGGCACTGAAGCTTAGCGCATATCCCCACTAAAAGTGAAGATGAGCACGATGGAAGACCTCCATGGGGTTACCATCCACGATACAAATGCTGAGAGACAATAGTTGAATACTCCTAAATGTTGTAGAATGAGCAATAAAGATTAGAGTGATATATGGCCCATGGTATAGGTTCAACGGAAATCTAAGGCCAGCTATGGGAGTTCCCAAGACTAATAACAGAAGGTAACAGCATTCATTAGATATGCTTGTTTCTTACTGAAATCCATGATATTGAACGTGACGGAAAATCAGGAGAAAAGATCCTCCAACTCCACAACTTCTTCATCGTCTGCTTCCCTCTTTATCCTCCTGAGTATACGCTTCTCTTCTTTCAACTTCTCATCCTCTGGCGTCTTTGGGTTGACATGGATATAGCGTTGAGCTGAGAGGGTCTCACCAGTCCGCAACACCATCCCATCCACACAGCTGATGAAATAATCGAGCTCCTCTTGGCTCCGAAAAGTGGCAAATCCCACCTCACTTGACATAAGCCCAGTGCCTACCGGGTGGAAGTCGAAGAATCGCTGCGCAAGCCTGATACTCGAGGAAATTTTGATCGGGAGTTGTCCTTCGGTTCTGACGGTTGCAATGAAGCCTTTGGCTGGATCATAGAAAGGCCTGACTCTGCCCGAACGTGCTATTCTGAAACATGCATGTTCGAATCGGAGCATTGCATGGTTCCTCTCGTCAAGAATGGCATGTGCTAAAGCTAGAGTTGTCACGACATCGTCGCCAGCATTGTGAGCGTTACCATCGCTGTGGCATCCCCTCCCGGGCTTGACATCTTTCCACCAGTAGCCAAAGGTCTGTATCAAAAATAGCAAATTTGGAAGATATGCAAGCGATGAGGAGGTGATGTCTGTCACGATGTCGCCAAGATCTATCCAGGCTGAGAAGAAGGGTATGGCAGCTAGGAAGTTTGTCGATAGGTAAGTCCACTCCGCTCCGATTCCGAACCCGATGAGCACGAGCTTCTTGTCCTTAGGTAGATCCTGGAGGAACTCCACAACAGAAGCCTCCAAATCCTCAATGTCGACAGTCTTTTCCTCGCCAAAGCGATGGGGGCGACGAATAGGCATACCTTTGAAACCGCCGACGCGAAGAACTTGGTCTCCCAGCTCCTTCCTCGTGTTAATTTTCAAAGTGAGCCCTTCCATTTCGTTATCTTCGAAGAAATGACAAAGGCGTCGCTTTGGTCTTATCATTCCAAGGCTACGCGCCGGGCATGGAGGATGTCTAGACTTTAGCGTCTTGGTGAACGCCAGTCCATCTTGGTGGAGAACACGGTCTCCCTTGCTCGTGATGGCAACATGTTCCGTGTCAAGTGCGAGAAAATTTGAGTTCTCAAAAACTTCGCGAAACCCTTTCAGTGTCGTGATTCTGTTGTTGGAGAGAATTTGCGTCGCTGGATCGCGCTCGAGTTGCTGGTAACGCACCATGCTGAGCAGATATGTTTACAGGAGCAGGATGATTTTCGAGATGTGACGCGGCACTTACTATATTTATTATTTCACTTTGTTAGCCTCATGCTTTCAGTTCTTTTGCTTTATCCTTAAAATTGTTTATTAAGCGTCCTAAAAGTGATATCCAGACAAATCGATAGTTCCGACTGGAGAACTGTGAAGATGATGACGAGATGAGCGCTGACTGACTCTCGATAATGAACTTAAAATTTAGAATTATTTTCGTGAGCATGAGCTTCATTGATGTTTCAAAATTGCCGACAAAGAAATGAAAGCCAAAAGTCTATAGATTCACAAAGAATGTCAAAGCTATCGCTAACGAGCCTCAATTAAGCAGAGACCAATAGCAAAGCACGAAATGTCAGTCAAGATTAGCGAGACCCTCTTCCCATCCACAAATCTCACGCCCTTACGCCTTGTAAACGACATAGTGGAGACCATCCAACATAAGCTCAGCCTTATATAAAGCCCCAATCACCAAATACACTTTCGTCTCACCAAAGTCAAACCCTTCACGTCCCCAACTCTAAAATCATGTCTCAAAGAACCTCCGTCCCCGAAATCCTCTCCTCATTCACCGAAAAATGGTCCCCACGCCTCATCGCATCCGTCAACGACCATCACGTCAAAGTCGCCAAGATCGACGGTTCATTTATCTGGCATGCTCATCCAGACTCTGAAGAGCTCTTTTATCTACTCTCTGGAAAATTGACGATGGAGATTCAAGGCGAAGAGCCTGTTATTATGAAGGAGGGGGATATGTATGTCGTGCCAAAGGGAGTCACGCATAAGCCTGTAGCGGAGAATGCTGTTATCATGATGGTAGAAAGGGAGGGGACTGTTAATACGGGAGATCAGACGGACTCTGAGAGGACGAAGCAAGTTAAGGATGTGAGGGGGGATTTATGAGTAAGTTCAGTGCTGGCCAAGAATATATGATAGACAAGAGGCGATGGAAATTCGGTTATATATTACGATGAATCAAAATCCTGGCCGCTTCAATCTTTCCTCTCGTTTAGGCAACGCATCTGTACTATGTCCCGGGCACAGTAACTGTCCCTTCCCAGCATCATATATGCCCCCAAGCAAACCAGCAATCTTATTGAAATCGCTGACATGGTTCGCACATAGCCTAAAGGAGTACCGATGCATTTCGCTAGAAGTCAGCTGCCTGACCACATTTTGTGTGCATCGCCAGCAGTTCTGGCAGCGTACAGCTTCTCTAATATAGCTGAAATAACCAAGGCCAGTAAGCCTATCCAGGGAAGTCGGCTGAAGCTCTAGCAGAGCTGCCGCAATGTCCCAATTATTGTTCCACACAGCTTGTCTAAATGAGTCCTCGTGAGCATGGGCAATGTGCTGAGAATCATACTTTAGGAGCTCCCCGAATAGAGTCTGGACGATATAGGATGCCATATAAGTCGGCCATAGTGCAGGGATAACGAGTCTTCGAAATATTGCTGCGATAGTTTCGCCGTGTAGGTTCATAAGCTTTTTATGGCGACGATATTCACGAAGAACACTTATATCTGGTGCCGGTGCAGGAGGGCGCTCTCCATCCAAAAGAACCAGAAAACAGATGGTATAAGCTATCAAACGGTGTTCAGGCATCGAGCTTGGTGGCTCCAGTATCTGGGAATGAAACCTGAAGGTCGGTGTAGTCTCGTATTCCACAAAACTGGCGATGGAATTTGAGACGATGCCTTTGTACAACGTTTCAGTTGATAGGAGCCCCTGGATGAGCACATCGATCAAAAGCATCCTGTGAATGCTCTTGGCTTCAAACAAAGTATAAGCCTCCTCGCGACACGTAAGGCTCAAGTCCAAGATGCCGGGCATATCGCCATGTCTCCCATCCTCAAGAGCTTCTATTACAATAGCGAAAGCCTGTAATTGCGGTTGAAACGTTCGGCGATAGCCAGTCTTTAACACCTGGCAAATATCCAACATCAGCTCATGGGGAGCTTGGTCTGCACAGTCACATAGAGGGTGTGACTTGTAATTTGGCAATGCTGGGAAGGATGAAATCCCATGGGCGATAGATTTCCTGAGCTCTGCGACGAGTATGTGATGATTCAGACGTGTCGCTATCAGACTTGCACAGCCATTTTGACAGGCTTCGTAATTCTTGTTGGCTCCTAGAATGCAAACAAGTTTTTCCAACTGAGGTACCATCCAAGGAGATACTATCAACAACTGGAAGGATCGACATGCGAGCGCGTAATAGCCGTTCAACTCAGCGTACATGAAAGCAAGGCAGAGGTGAGAGAAATTTGGGCTGTCGTCTGGCCCGTCGTCTGACCCATGTATCTCACCACTGTTTATAGTCCGTATCACACGGCAGTAGCATTCTGATCTTGCATCGTCATGATTTGGAAATCCCGCCATGGCTTCGTTCTTCCATTCAGTGCTATGCCAAGGCTCGCCTTGCGAGTGCTCAAGGGGCTTCTGGACCAATTGACCGAAAAGCCTCCAAATCTCCGTCTCATTTTCGTCGATGTATTTGGTATGCTTGAACCACTTCGTCGAAGCATATTCGAGAAAGGGGTAATCTGGGTTCCCTTGGGCTTTACTAGTAACTGACATGGAAGAACTCAGGGAAAAGTCGCGCTGCGTTGATATCTTTTTTGGGTTTGACGTCTTGACAAATTGCCGAGCTAGACGACCGACGCGAGTTCCAACGCCACCCTGTATGGCAGACTGTATTGTCTGCTCGGCTATTCCGCTTGGGTCGATCTTTATAGCAGATGAACTGAGAGGTTCCCTTTTCCTCTCTGCTAGCGCCGTTTGAAAGTTGTCAAGATTGACGTAAGTAATACAGACGTCACCAGCAAGCTTATCGCACTGGTCCGAGTCAATGTGAAGATCCCCATTCTCACCCGAATCGGGTACCAAAAGAAACTCTTGAATAGAATGATGGCTGAATCGAACTGTATTATCTGTTTCCTCAACATAAAGAAGGTTTTCACACCACACGGGTAATCGCTCTATCCCGCTGATGAGGTCTTCTTGGCGTAGAGTGTGTTGACCAATCTCGATAGAAAGTGCCTCGCGGAACTGTGACAAGGTCAATGATTGTGATACTGCTTTCGTCCACATGAAGGCCTTTTTAGCGATCTGTTGATTGCGCTTCTGGACAATGCGGCTCAGAGCACGGTCAAATATTGTAGGAAGGTCACTCGGAATGTCTTTCAGTGCTTGTCGAATCTCCTTGTCAGACTTTCCAGAACATATATCCTCAATCGCAAGAAACGCCCATAAGAACCTAATCAGATGGCTCAAATGTTAGTCGGGTAAGACTCGAGTAGGTGAGAAGCTACTGACATTCCCTGCTCCTTGAAAGCAATGGTTTTCAGAATCTCATCTATCAGGCCGGGGTCGCTGACAACCAGTTCACCAGTCGATAGTTTCTCAATGATGATATCGTCAACATATGCGCCAATATCTGCACTGGTATTCTGTAGGCCAGTAACTAATCGTCGAGATACAGGAAAACTTCGTTTGATGGCGTTGGTACAAGTCTCTCGAGACGAAAGGAGAATACTAATATGGCTGGATGCACCCGCCCGTGAGACAACCGCTTGGAAGAATTTCAACAATCTTGACTGTTGACCAGTGTTGCACTCATCCAGCCCATCAAGAACTATGAACCAGTTTTTAATAGCTTTAGCAGCAGTTGAATAGAGCCTTGAAAGTTGGTCGAGCGAGAATAGAGTCAACTTGGCTTCAGAAAGGTGTTTGTCAAGTTCAGAAGCCAACTGCTGGTCAAGATCATCCATAACGATGGCTGATAGTAATTGTTGAACACAAGACCGTATGATTGTCTCCGCATCAAGACTCGGAGGATCATCAAATCGGATAAAAAAGAACGACACGAATTGTTGTGGCGGCCGGATCTGCGAAAGCTTCTCAACAACCGAGGACCTAGAATCGATGTTGGTAAGTGCCTGTGGGTTTGAGTGCCTGGAGAGTGACCACTCACGACAAGACTGTTTTACCAGACCCAACTTCAGACCGTAGTCAGCTCTAGTCATTCATTCTTTTGTGTAGCAAACGACTCACTTTTGCCAGTGACGTGAAGAACGTTAGGCCCATCGATTCCAACCCATTGTTGGAATTCTGGAGTGTCAAAGACCCATTTCGCTGTACCAATATGGCGTTTGTTTCGTGTGCTATTGAATGCAGATGTGAAGTTGAATGACGATAGCTCCTCAAGGAGGCGACGTCGTTTCTGCTCTAAGAAGTATTAGTCATGTACCCGTCAAAGAAATATTCATGCCGAACCTGATGCATTTCGCCTTCGCTGCACATGTAAGGCTTCCATTTCGGTAGTCGACTTCGAAGTCCAAGCGAGCATTCGTTTCCGGTGGTTGGTAGCCTCTTGTCGCTCTGTATGCTGGTGTCGCTGTTCCTCGCGGTCGCATTGAGCTTTCACCAATTGTATATCCCCTTGTACCTCCTCTGCTTTCGCTCTTATGTCTTCCACGTAGCTTCGGAGTTCAGACTGAAAGGATTGTGTGATTGCCTTCAGAAGCTGATTCTTTACTATACCGAGCGAATAGTTAGTACATCCTCTAGTCGACTACTTGGCGATACTCACAGGGTCGTCGAACCGCCAAGACGATCTGCTGGCAGCATGTAACCACCGCAGTGTGAAACTGGCAGACTGAACTTTTGAGACGCGAGGATTCATTGAAAACGACCTGGTACTCGGCGAATCGCGTGCAAAGTGAACCGAATCCGTGCAGAAGCTCAACAAACGACTGGAAGTAAGATGCGAAGTTGGCGAGGAACTACCGAAACCAGATGGTCAGTAAAGGGCCTGGGGTCGAGACAGCGTCGTCACGGGGTTTGCGACAAGCGTCAGACTTGCACTGGTAATGGCATCACGTACCAAAAAGGTTAGTTTGATAGAACCCCAGATAAGCGCCGCGATATCGGGATTCGATTGGATGCAAGTGCCGACTATGGGCGTGAATTGCTCAATCGTCTGCAAGAACGAAGCCAGTCTCGAGGCGACACTCTTCCCTCGCCTGTTCTTGTCCAGAAGATCCAACTCGGCTGTGAAAGTGATGATGCTTTGCGAGTCGTGCGACGTAGTTTTGAGCTGCTGCAACTTCTTGCGGTCTTCGTCAGTGAGTATGGCTTGAAACCCCGCGACAGTTCTCTCTAGCTCCCTAACAGATGCAGCTGAGACATCCTGGCCAGCGCGAGGTCGAGAAGCGGCGACGATTTGCGCCTCCCCGGGTCTGGAGAGCTCCATAGTTTCAATGTTGCGTGCGAGGAGATTGATATTATGTTGATGTAAGAGGAAAGCTGAGGAAATGGGATGTTGCACTTCACAGCCTGATCAGAGGCCTGACGTGCAGGCTGCAGCAGCGACCATCATCGCGCTTGCATCTTGGGGTATGATTGGGTACAACATCAGCGGGAAGGCGTTATTCCAAGACTCAGCCACAACGGGTTTTCTGCCTCACCTGAAGCCACTTATTTGCAGCTCACTCTTTTTGAGATCTGTGATTTGGATTTCCCTTGTATCCAAGTTATACGAAACAAAATAAAATGATATCACAATAAGTTCCATGAATCATCGCTCAAAAATGCTTTAGTACTTCCAATCGCTTTAATCATTTTCTTCGGGGTTCTCTTCGCCTGTTTATCCTCAAAGTCTTGCTCCCGAGTCCCATATACGTACTGATTGGTAATTAAAGCTTATGACAACGCTGCCATGAGTTTCCTCTACCATCCATGTTTACCATGCAGTGGTGAATCAACCATTTCGTGAATCAAACTACCACCTAAAAGCTCCTCGCTTAAGCCCTCGGTGTAAGATTTCTGAGCCTCGAGTCGTGCGCAAACGTTGGATAACTCAAGGCATTTATAGAAGGCATCGGTGGCATCTGAATACTGGCCATTGCAGCTGTCATGCTCAGCCCCTTGCTAGCAACATCCATTGGTAGTTTAAGAAAGTCAAAACACACCAATACGCCGAGGTTATACCAAGGCTCCCAGATATGGGCATTCAGCTCTACAGCTCTGGTTAGTGCGCCGAGCGAGCCGTTGTTTTGATTGATCTTGAAGTATAGAATGCCAAGCGTGATTTAAAATGAAGGGTTCAAGATTTACTGCGGTTTGCAGGCTCTCATAGGCTCGTTCGTAGTATTCTGTTCTCATGCATGCTCGACTAGGAAGGTACCAGTTCTCCGGGATCGAGCTGTCTAAAAGGTCTTGGAAACTCGGGTTATAAGAGATCTGATGGGCCTCTTTACCTAATTTGACGGAAGTTTTGAGAAGATCCCTCTCTTCCTGACTCGCATTTCCGGAAGAGAATACTTTCGAATAAAGAAGCTTTACAAAGCCCATATCTGCGCTTGCCATGGCAGGTCAGGATATTTGCGCAAGAGACCATACTCATCTGATAAAAGATGCAATGATTCCAAAAACCTAACCCTGCGGATCATGGTCTCCTATGTCTCTTGGTCCACTCCCTTACTAGTCTTTGCTTGCACCACCACAAAGAGATTATGTGTGATATATTTTGCTCCGGGCCTCTCATTGGCATACACAACTAACTGGAGAATCTCTTTAAACGACTGTGACTCTTAGTCACTATTTCTTGGTAGCGGAAGCGAGATACACTTACTTCCCAGGTTCTACAAGCCCGTAGTGACAGTGCCCAGCTTTTCCCGTGTACATCGTCCGGCTAGACGATGTCGAATATGAGATGAAGCGGTATCACTTCAATGACGCTTATAATGTGTCTTAGCTGCACACGAATATCTAGCAGCATTCACCTGGATGAAGTCAGTGAACTGGCGTACTAGTTCAGCCAGGGATACTCCACGTGTTCTTGCCGATTGCTTCAAGCATCTCCCTTGAGCACCTCGCAAGCTACCAACATGTTAGTTAGCGGGCGTTGTTGTTTGGGAGGGATATGCACAGAAGAATAATCTCTTGATATATTTCATAAGATGAAACAAGGTCTTTGCATAGTGAGTAATGAAATTAGCCTGGTGATAGACAACAGCTACACCCCATTCTCACTCCATAGCCTTCAAGCTTTTGTTTATCTCGTTTGCATGCTCTAATTGAGTTTCGCCTGCATACTTATACTCACTTTCAGAGCGCCGATTGCAGTCTATGTATTTGATGCTATATTCAGGATATCCGAGGCATGTCCAGCCATAGCAGTTGCATGCCCTCGATCGCCATTAACTAGGCAGTACCTGTAGCCTGAGGTTATAATGTCAGGAGTCTAGTACTTGTCCTATACATTGGTTAGTCGTCTGGGATCTCCTTTCAGGTTATTAGGAAGCTAAATGTCCCTGCACAATCAGGAGGACATTAATACCAACCATCTGAGATATAACAGCCTCTCATAGTTCCTAAACATCGGCTAATCCGACCAGAGACTAGTGAAGTCTCGTTCAAATGCTGTAAGGTTCTTCCTGGTTTTAAAATGGCCTAGACTGGTTTCTTTGGTTCCCATCTTGTCAGCCATGTACTATAACGGTTGAGCACAGTAGATGACGATGGCTCTGATCTGCTCCAAAGTTTCGCAATCCACATCACACTCGGGTTCCAGGCTCAGGGTGCGTTTCAAGGTACCCCAAAGGATATCAACCTCAGCACGCGAAGCTATTGGACTTACATTGGAGTATCCTTGTAGTTGCGCAGCTCGATAGCGACACGCTCGCAGAGGCCTAACACAGCGATAACGTCGCCGACACCGTATCCAAAAGACATATTCTCGAGTAGAACCTTGAAAATTAGTTTGCGAGGGGAACTTTTCCTCGTGGTGGGTTGCATTCGAATGAGTATTATATATAGCACGGCTGGTTACATCCTCCTTACTTGAAACTTGCGTAACATGGGTATTACATAAATAGTAATCAATCTGTGGCGGTCAGACCACTGGACTAATGTCCCAAAAGTAGAAGCCTCTGTTAGTTAGATAACAGGAAGATAGGGCCTATACCACTTCTCACCCTAAGCAAACTTGGATGCTAGGGGACTAGACATAACTGGCGGTGTTGTGAAGACATCACAGAGATTTCGAAATGAAAGGTTGAGAGAGGCAGGTCGCCATTGTCGAGTCAGAGGATACAAGTTTTGCAGGCCAGCACGCTTGTATCGCAATCCAATCGGGTATTGGAACAGAAAGGCAGACTTCAAAAACCAGCCACAATTCAATTTCCGCATCTGTGGTCAACGTTCGTTGCTACCTGCATGTTTGATAGTCTGGTAGGCCTCCCTGTATTTGTGATATGTACCCTTTTCGGCCGTCTGCTAGGCATTCTTGAATTATATACAGAGTTGATTGGTCACGCCATGGGTCAATCATGCTGGTTGGCGTTTCAATGTTTACTAAGTCCAGAGACCAATGAGGAAACTCGAATTTCTTGTTATGATGCGACCTTGTTTCAACCCATTACGCAATGAAAGTGCACAGTGCTGTCAGCCTTGTTGGCTGCCAACAAAACCGCGCCACGGACCTGATATCGAGGCCCGGAGGTATATAACCCAGTCCAATTCGATCATGGAGCACCATCACTGCCTAGTCTTCCTTTGCATCCTCACCCTATTGCCTACATATAATCCACCATATTACGTCGAGCCTTTTAGACTCTTTGCATCGATCAATTTCACTCCATCTTTCGGAGTCCTTACAACATGTCTCAGCTTTTTGAGCCAAAGCCTGGCCAAGAGAATTTATTTATATTTGACAAAACCCCAACTTATCTTTTTCGACTCCATGTCCCACGGTCAAAGGGCGATACGAGTACCGTGCATGTCATGGCTCCAGCCTTCCTCGGGCGAACGGCATATCATAGGGATGGGTTGCTGTGCGGCAAAGATCTTTTGCAGCTGCCAACTAAAATGGCAACTTCAAGACTCAAAGACCATCTACGTTGGGAGTGCAACTATCTCAACAAGAGTCCCTGCAATCTTATGTCTTGGTCTAGCTCTCTTCTCTTCCTTCTCCAATATGCCTTGCACCGTCACACAACAGACTTTGAACCAAAGCCACAATTCCCAAACATCAAAATCATCATGATTGATACCCGGGACTTCCCAGAACAAACATTCCTTCGCGATCTTGATGCCTTGGAGTGGCTGCATGAAGACCTAGACCCCGAGTTCAAAAGACTTTACAACTATAGAAATGGCCGGTTTTACTTTGGAGAATACCTCACTCAAGGCTATCTGGATATCACAGGCAAGTGTGTGGAGATGACAATGCAGCAACTTGTTGACGGGGGGCTTTTCACCGTTATTTGTCCTGCATTGGATAAGCCACAAAATGATTGGACAGAATGGCCAAAGGCAGTTTGCAACCGCCTTCGAGTCGATATCGCAAGTAACAAAGCTGTGGGTCAAAAGCAAATTCGAACCGCCATCTTCCTGGCTCGAGATTGTGTAGGGGACAGATTTCTTGTGCCTCTTGCACTTATGCTATTGGGACTGCGAAGCCGACAGTCCGACAATGCAGCGATTGCGAACGCCTTCCACTCCCTCTTCACCGGTATGTAAAGCACGCAGTTGAATGAATAGGCACTAACATTAGACCAAGATGAGGAGCTCGGTTTTCGGGGTGTCAAGTATGATCAGTCTTCTGAAAGGATGGAGGAACTCGGAAGATTCCAGGAATTAATGGAAGTCGTTAAAAAACAACAGGATGATAATCCACTGGCCGTAACGACAAGGTTGATGGAAGGACTAGGGCTATCTACCAACGAAATGTCCACCAATCCCACAAAGACCCGTATCTACGTTGGTCCATTTGGCGACGAATAAAATCCAGAACTGATTATGTAGGAAGTTACGAACCTATAATAGATGACAAAGCTGCAAACGATAGTTGGCGCAAACTTCACAAAGATTATAAATATTCGTATAATTATAGGATAAATAATAACGTCAAATTGACTTTATAACCACCATAACAGAAATCTTTATCCTTCTGCCATCGTTAACAGGTACTTTAGTCATAGTAGAAGCGAGAGCAGTGGTTATACACCCAGCAGTACCTGTTGCAGCTAGCTTTGTTGCAGTCAAGACACGCTGGGGCCTCTCCCAAACGTCTATGTTATGTTCTGAGAGACGATGAAGGCGATGGCAGCGCCACAAGTATATACACACACAAAACGTGAGTAACGCCTCGGCTGGATTCATATATGATACCGCAACCAGAAGATTCCCTATACACAGTCCGTTGACGAGAAATGCCGAGTGCCTGTCAGCTTTCGTGGATCAGTGGCTGTCACAGCTTCTGGATATGCTAGTGAGGCACAGAATTGAGTGCGCTTCTTGGCGTTTCTTAATCCGAATATATATGCATTGAATGCGAGTCTTACAGACCGAGGTAGCCAATGAAAGTCGTGGGATAATAATACACAGCCTGGATAACTTACAGGCTATGATTTAGGTCTGTCGATCACTTTTCAATTGGCCGCGAATACTAGCGCTTACACTTGTTTCATCCTACAGTCACTTTTATAATGCTTGCCTCTGTCACATCTTTGTCTTCTTCCCATCTAATCTTCCCTCTAATTCTAAAGATTATCCAGGCTTTGTTAGTTGTCTTCAACCGCGAATATCCTGCAGATTTCTGAGCTGCGATATGGCTTTCTTGGTGTTTCTAGCATCCCTCTTGCTTGTCATGGCATGGTTTGGATGGCAAAGAAATACGAAAAATAACAGCTTTTATGAAACAATACCATGCGTTGGTATTCGAAAAGATGAATGGTTTGCTTGGACTAGAGCACAACTACGTAGCTTTTCAAAAACAGAAGAGTGGATGAAGGAGGGATATGAGAAGGCAAGTAACACATTGCATAAAGACACGGACTAGCTAACCTCTACAAGTACTCACGAAACAACCAACCTTTTATCATTCCTTCATTCCGAAAAGGCAAAGTCCTCATTCTTCCTCCCGCCCAACTAAAAGCTATCTACAACAAGCGCGAGAATGAGCTGAAAGCCCACGATCCAGCTTCAGAAGCTCTGTCATTTGAATGGACAATCCGCAATCGAGAGGTTTACCCGAGCAATTACACTGTCGATGTGATTCGCAAGTGGATTACCAAGAGATTCGACGAGCTTGCAGCCGAGTTGCAGGAGGAACTATGCCTTGCAGTGGATGAGCAGTTCGGCATGAGTCAAGAGTGGAGAGAGGTAAAGCTTTGGCCAGCTGTCCAGAGGATATTTACACGGGGCCTGAACAGAGTTCTTGTGGGCTTTCCATTATGTGAGTTATCCTTCACCCTCGAAAGACCGGCTACTGACGTTAAGAAACTCAGGCAGAGACGAAGCCTTCCTCGAGACTATGCGGCGGTTTGCTATCGACATGCCATTCCAAGGTTTATTCATCACATTGGTTCCGAAAGTCCTCAGGCCAATCTTTGCTCCGTTGATATCATGGAATGCTAGACGGGATACAGAGGCAGGTATCAGATACTGCACTCCGATTATACAAGATTTTCTGGAAGCTAATCGGAATCCTACACAAGAAAAGCCGGTAAGCTGTTTATTTTCGGACTTGGACTGTAGCTTAAGGTCATCCAGATCAACATCCTCCAATGGATCATAGAAGCCAGCGCCGCAACTGGCGATCCATCTCAACTCGATGCCCACCGCATAGGTCATCGAATAATGATCCTCAACTTCAATCTTGTACAAGGTGGATCAATTCCCTTCAGTACCGTTCTCAGCGATACATGCAACGGTAAACACGCAACCTCGACCTTTTCGCAACTCCGTGATGAAGCGACATCTGTTCTGGGTTCTAACAAGACCTGGGATCGCGCCACTATTTCTAAACTCGTTCTCGCCGACTCAGCAATTCGTGAATCAATGCGCTGCTCTAATTTCGGCCTTTTTGCCCTCCCACGTCGCGTCAATTCTCCCGGTATAACTCTCGACAATGGTATTCAAGTTCCGCCCGGTGTTCATATTGAAGTCCCGATGCATAGTATACACATGGACAATAGCTTTTATGCAGATGCAGGTATTTTTAAGCCGTTTCGTTTTGCGGATGGAACTTCCATGTCTCGTTCTGCTGTGACTCTTGACGAGAGCTTTCTTGGGTTTGGGTATGGGAAGAACGCATGCCCCGGGCGATTCTTCGGCTCGCATATCATGAAGGTCGTTCTAGCGTATCTGGTCATGAATTATGATGTGGAGTTTGGATCTGAGGAGCCTCCGATGAAGACGATGTGGGAATATAGAATCCCAAGGGAGAGCACCGCCATCAGGATTCGCAGGAGGGTACAGGCGTGTAACTAGACTTGAGTTTTATAAGGGTAAGGTGGGAGAATGAGCCACGAGTCCTTGACTCCTGGCCGTCACGTTGGTGTGTCCTTGGCAGTCATCGGATTGTTAGTCGGAGTAAAGCGTGGGAAATAAGGCAAACTGATATGGTCCAAGAAAGGCCGTGTTCAATAAACTTCATTTCTTCCGACGAGCGTAATCCATGCCCGCCTACGGATTTTCAAACTCTACAAGTGTTCAGTCACACAGACCCCATATTTGCTTCACTTGTTAGACTACACCTGTTGATTCTCTGATACTAGAGAGCACTTGTTCGTTCTCTGATACTCGATGTGTATGATACATTTGAGTGTCTGCTATCTCCTTGTTCCAATCTTCCAGGTCGCTCCACTATCAACCACCAAGCAGAGAACAAGGATACGAGAGACTAGGGAATGAATATCTGTAACTCGCAAGGAAGCCACCGAGTCCCACTGCGTCCGCTCAGAACCATGTTATACTAGACAGACATCCATCTTTATCATCAGCACGAACAACAGCCAATCCAACTTTCTCATGTAATGTAGTCGCAGGTTTGTTTTTTGTCTGGATTGAATCTCGATCTTCTTCTGTATGAGGTGGTTGCCAGTTCGCCGCCACTTGGTAGGAGCTGGCGAGAAAAAGGGCTTACTAGACGCAGCTGCAGTCATTGTCTGTCCACGTAACAGTGAGCATGTATTGTAGGTCGAATCAGGTTTCAGTGTCAGGAACTCCGATAGAGCCAGCAATTAGATGGCATTCTTGCTGGTTCGGCGTCTGACAGTTGCTCTTTGGGAGCAGATTATCCGATTCAGGATAGACGATATCCAGCTTCCATCCAAATTTCTCCCGGAGTCGTCTCACCCTAGGGAGTGCAATCGCCGCAGGATTATCACGCATTCTAACGACCTTGCAAAACTCGGCGTCAGCATCTTAGTCCTCCGTATCCTCGTCCCAAGGATCAAACATTGTATCCCTGAAGAAGCACTGGGCAAAGTCAACGAGGAAAACCTGGTGTGAGGTTTGGTCGACAGCCACGTTGCGAGGGGCTCTATCACCGAGAACTATGCCCCACTTATTAATCTCTTGTGCTGAGTCGACTGCACGCTGTAGGATAGATGACTATTCTTCTTTGGCCACAGGGGCACAAGGTGCAGCAATGAGATCCCTTAGAGAGTGGCCTGCAATGAATTCGAGTAAGATGCTTTGAATATCAAGGTATTCATCCTACCATGAGTTTTCCTTGGCTATGACGACACGCAAAACAGCACGCTGGAAGACATAAATAAAAAGATAGGTATATTTGTATTTGGTGTCCGACGCTGGATTTCGAGGCAAAGAGAGTCTGCAAATCTACAGGATAGACAATAACATCAAAGTAACCCAAGTTACCGCCATAATAGAACCCGTGACCTTCCCAGCGCTGTTTCCAACCGTTTCGGTCGCTGTAGCCGCAGCAGCCCTGGTTGTAGCTACAGGAGTTACTGTTGCAGCCGGTTTGGTAGCCTGAACCTCGATGCCCGAGACTACACTCGTCGCTGCGCGCACATAAGAGGTTGATGAGAAGGAGCATTGCGACATGATTTTATCAATGTCTGTTTCACGGAATGTTAGCTAGGAGATCAATGTCATATCACACTTCGACCTCTTACCTTCTGTGTCCTTGCTGTTCTGCGCCATGCAGCTCGCGCATAGTCCCATCACGCCCTCGACATCGAAGCTCTTATTCGTACAGATACAAGCCGCTTCGATGGGCTCGTCGTCGTCTTCATGATCAAGAATGACAAGGTCTCGTCTTCTGTCGCTGTGCTTCTCGGGACCCTTGGGGTCAATGTCGCAGGCGTTGGTGAGGTTGACGATGGGCTGGCAGATTGTCTTGCAAGCAGTAGGTACATCATCTGCATTGAGTTCCTCGGAGAATGCAGCAGGAACGAAGGCGACCAAAGCCGCGAGAAGAATTGTAGGATGCATTGTGAAATGAGTTTGTTCGATTAGGGGATTGATAGCTGAGTCTGTTGAGAGATCTGAGTTGAAATGAATGGAAGTTGACCTGGAGAGGAAGAGCCTTATTTATGCTGCATATAGATCTCTCTATAGAAGCCAAAGATCAGCAAGAGTCCAAGCAGTTTGTAGATATCGGTTGAGATCAGCCTTATTAGTGAGGTTTCAGTCGTTTCACAAGTTGAGACAAGCATCATGTCCAAAAATAACTGGAGCTCGATGACATGGGCTACGGAGGTTAGTAAGGTTGATAAGAACATTCTTAAAAATATGAAACTCCAGCTATTAGTTGCAGTTGTTTCAGTAGACCGTTTCAACATATCCCAATTCGAAATGGCTGGTAAAGTGCTGGTGTTATTTTTAGGCGTCCTTGCTTGCTACAAACGGCAACCTGTCACACGATGTCTGAAAGGGGACTGGACGAAACATGCAGGGTCATATTTTCATGTTTCCAACAAAGATTGAGTCTCGGAACATTGCACTACTGCAAAGGGCTAGGAATTATTTAGATCCGATATTCATGCTTAAATCTAGGACAGTTCTGAAGAGTAAAAATAGAAGCACGAATAGGGTCTCGTGAGAGGATTGAAAGCCGGTGTTGGTTGGTCGGAATGATTGATTCTCCGACTTACGCGGCTTCCCCGCAATTTAAGCAACCAGGCATCAGCTAACAAGACCATCTGACCTCGAAACACCAAGAGAAACAAATTTCCTCTTGTTTCTATTCTCGCCATCTCTCCGAGGAAAAAAGGCTGTTGCGCCGTCGATAACATGAAACTCCAGACGGTGCTCCAGGCGCTGTTAATCGCTGGAGTCTCTGGGGAACCCTTGACTAGTGCGCTATGCCCCACTGTACCGAGACCGTTGAACTCTAACAATAGCAGCAGATTCGACCCACGATGCTTCGAGCGGAGACGATGACCCGAGCACACTGAAGAACCGGGGAGGTTGGGTTAACCCAGAGGACTTGGCACCGATGCCGCAGTGTATCGCGCAACAGGATCAGTCCGCTTGGTTGGATGCGATGACAATGTGCACTCGCCATCGATGTACCTCATATTTTATCTTCTGCACGCACTACCAGTGGCTTACTGAACTGAGCTGCCTGAGCGCTGAGTTCTCGCCCAGCATTGTTAAGCGCTACAGCAAGTACTGTAGCAGGTCTATCCTCGCCAAGGCGCAACTCCACCACTGGATTCAGACGACAACTGGTAGAAACTGGCTTGTTGGTGTTGGAGACACGAATAGCTTGCAAAGCCTATCACCCAAAAGTCTGACCGATGGATACGCATCCATAGATATCGCCAATAAAGCGCCAGCATGCCTGAGAGAGTCGCCTTTGGCAGGAACTAAAGAGACGTTCGACCATGTCATCGGTTCCTGCAGCTTCACAGCCACGACACAACATACTGGCAATGCAGCTCGTCCATGGGAATACAGCAGCCGGCGAAACTCTATGACATCTCTCAGTTTCGATACCGCAAGCTACGACCTGACTAGCAGTCACATTCCCGCGGGAGAGTATTTCGACAAAGCCTGTTTTTGCCACACTTTTGCTATGCCCCAGCACGAAGAACCATGCTCAACTTCGAGCCCGAAGGATCTGGAGACACAGCGGCGATGGATGAACAAAACTTGCGGATACACGTGGCATGAGCCGGCGCGACTTCAACCCCGTGACATGATCCCATGGCGATGGAGGATCTACCCCAGATCCACAGAAGACGATTCGAAATGCCCTTCTATTGAATGGAAGCTGATGAGTATCGGCTTGGTCAACTTGGTAACATTCTTTGCTATACTACACGCCAACAAGGCACGACAGAGTGACAGCACCAATTCCCGTCTGCTGTTCTACAATCCTGTAAGATGGATCTTGGGAGGAGTTCTTCTCGGGTGCATTCACCTGCTCGCCAATTTGGCCAACGCAACTATCGTTCAGGCCACCCCTGGCTACGAGGACGTTCCTGCCATCCAGCTCATGTTGCTTTGGTGTTCACTCCCTCGCCTCGTTTGGCTTCCTATATCGGCCCACGGCACCAAGAACTCAGGATTCCAGGACATGACCTCCTCCATGTCTGCAATGTTTGCGGAAGCGATCCTCCAAATCTTTTCATTCTACCACATGTGTTTGACAGTGAACTATGGTCGCATTCACGACTTTTACTTTGGAGCTTTGTCAGGGGCGACAAGGTCACCATTTGCGGCACTCATGTTTGGCGGTGCACTTGTATGGCTGTTCGTTGTGGCAATGATGGCTGTGCCAGTCATCCGGACGATAAGAACTCACGACAAGCTCAGTGAGAAAGAAGATGGTGTATCGAGCGCGGATACAAAGGAGTGGACGACCCCAAAGGAGGAGGAATGTCTATTACCGAAGTCGCACACGCAACCTGAAGGACACAACTACGGTACCCTTCCAACCGAAGTCGAGTCTCTTGATCCGTCTATGAGACGTTATTCACAACTTCACATGGCCATGGCCATGGGAGTACCTTTCCTTTGGCTTGCGCAATGGCTATTCTGGGCCGGGTTTATTGGACTGAGCTCACGTGATTTCTGCCTTCCAGCGCTAGAGACTCTGACAGGTGTTTGGCTAGCCTCCTCTTTGGGAAGCGTCGTTATTAGATCTTATCTGTAATTCTGTAGACAGCAAACGTCGCCGGAAATTAACTTGGCCTTTCTGATATAAAGCGTCGTTGCACCTTAGACAAGTTGGAACTATAAACAGTGCTTAGGCGCTCATGATAGCTCCTCGTCTCTGGAACCGTTGAAGGAAGATATGGAGTTTGTTTAGGCGATTGTGTTAATGAATCTATAGGGGGGGAACTAATGGATAAGTCGGCTGTCAAACGCCGTGAGTGGAATGTTGGGCATTCTTCAAGAGACGCCACCCACGAGCCGAGGGCCTTCTCATAATTGAAAATGAAGAAACAGCTGTCTTTTATGCGCCTACAGCAACTATCACCACAGCGATGGTAAGACTCACCATGCCGACTTAGTGGCCTTTGCAGTCCCATTGAAAATTAAGGCGCCTAACCCCCCGAGTTTCCCATTGATCATTGGCGGGGCGATTCGCCAACGATTGTAATATCTTCATCGATCCCTGATCTGAGACATGGAAACACGATAAAAATCCCTCTTCTAACTCCCAACGGCCAAGATATTGAAGGTTTCATAGTAATCTACAACGGCTGAACGGCTCTTAAGCTACCGAATTTGACGTAGTGGGGTCTAGACCAGATACTATCCAAGGCAATGCAGGGACAATTTGATTGTTCCCTTGCAGATTCTTGCAATCCACACGAACAGTCCCTGATCCAGTTTCACTGCCAGATCGGATTGCTGTGCCGACTATAGGCAAACTACATTCCATACAATCATCGATACGAACTTGAAACGAGGGGTTTAAGTGCTCTCAGCCCGATGCAGGAGAAATTATCTGCATATATAAAATGTCTTACAGCACGGACCTGCATGCCAACCACTGCCTGCAACATCCCATTTGGATAGGCAACGTGTTTGAAATAGCACTTTAAAGTCCCGAGTATTTACAACTTTCATTGTCCGCAGATTCTGTCCTAGCTCTCCATCACACTCACTTTTACATTCATTTCTCCATTCGTTTCTAGTCACTCTTTAATCATGCGTCTTTCGTCCAGCCTCGGCCTCCTCTTGGCCTGTGCCTCGGGTGCGTTCGGCCAGGTCCAGCAGCTCCACCATTTCAAGAGGTTCACCAACTCCAGCACCTCTGCTATTGAGACGCAGACGCCCACCTCTTCTATTGAGACTGCCACCTCCGTCGAGGCCACCACCACGAGCGCTTCTCCATCAGCCTTGGCGACCATTGCGCTCAATCTCAAAGACTTCACGCTGGGTCCGGGTGCTTCTTTCTACCCACCGCCTGATGGCGACAGTATGTGAGTATCACTTTCAATCCGCCATGGACCCATGGTAGTAACCCCTCTGATACGTTTTAATATAGTCTTTTACGTCCCGTACCCAGGGATGGCTCTTCTCTTGAAGATGGCTCTTCTCTTGACCGTCGCCAGATCATCAACCCCCGTCCCTTTACACCACCAAACATCTCCATTACCTTTGTCCGCTTCACACCCCCTCCTACTGTTGTTTACGGCCCAGTTTACCTCACTTGCAGTAATTCCTTGCCTTGTGTTGGTTCCGAGTGTGCCGCATTATTTTTCGGCAACAGCAAGCGGGACTTGCTCCACAAGCGGGACGTGCCTTGCGTTTTTCAAGTTCTCGTCGATGACGAGATTGTATCTCAGGAACCAATAACCGGAACAGGCACCCTTAACCTTGCTACTAACCCATTTGCCTTGAAACCTGATTACAAGTTCACATTCCAACAGCAATGTGGTAGCGTGCTTATCCCGGTTATCCTCCAAGGTGTTAACCTTATTGAAGCGCCCGGCAAAACTTCAACTCCTATCCCTACAGTAACCGTTGCACCCGGTACTGCCACAACTGAGAGTTCTGTCGAGACCACCGGAGTTGTCGTCACCACCAACTCTGAGGGCGAGACAGTCACCCTCACTGAAGCTACTGGCACTGCCTCTTCTGGTGCTGCTGGTTTCACCACCAATTCTGATGGCGAGACAGTCACCCTCACTGAAGCTACTGGCATTGCCTCTTCTGGTGCTGCTGGCTTCACCACCAATTCTGAGGGCGAAACTGTTTCCCTTACTGAGACTGCTGCCACCAACTCTAAGGGTGAGACAGTCTTCCCTACAACTACTACCGGCGCCGCCTCTTCTTCTACTGCCACCTCTGTGCCAGGCTTTCCTGGTAGTATTCTCGATTTTACTCTCTTCGGATGCGTTGGCTCTACTGCTGGCTTCCCTACCTTCACTTCTGCCGAGACCAGCGAGCGCATGGATCTTGACGTCTGCGGCAGGCTCTGTGCTGGACGTGCTTACTTTGGTGTCTACGATACAACCTGCTACTGCGGTGATGAGCTTGGCGACGATGCTAGCCGGGTTAACCTTGGCGAGTGCGACATTGAGTGCCCCGGAGACGACAGCCAGTTCTGCGGTGGTGACTCCTCCGCTAGGAGGCTTCGTGCTCGTCAGAACGTCCCAAGCAACCGCCTTCTCACAGTCTATGCTGCTCCCCAGGATGTTGTAGTCACCGATTCTGTCACTCAAACTGTGACTGAGGAGCAGACCATCGTTACCACGTTCACCACTACTGTTACTGGAGCTTCCACCACAGCCGTTGAGGCTATTACCACCACTCTGGTTTGCGTCAATGGCCAATGCTTCCCTAGCGCTTCTACTGTCTACATTTTCGTTGAGCTTAACGGCAGCGACTGTGATGGTCAATGGGTGTTCATTTCTGTGCCTTGCCCTGGCGGCCACAAATACGTTCCCCAGTTCTGCTCAGGTGGCAACTGTGCCAGCCTTCAGGTGTATAAACCTCAGCAATGTCATGACTGGTATAACTACGACTCTTTCTTTGTTGCTTCTGATTGTGCTGCCTGTTCCCAAGGCATTCAATACCTGCCTTGGCAGAACTCTTGGGGTACACCAGATAGGTGCAATAATCAGGTTCCTGCTTGCACTGGACACAGCTGCCCGTCCAAGCACCAGGGTGTTGCTCCTCATGGTGGAAACTGGAACTCGAACTCGACTATTCCCCATGGAGGTTCCAACGGTGGTTCCAACGGCGGCTCCGGCGGTTCTAGCTCTGGCTCAAGCTCAAACCCCAATGGTGGCTCCAATGCCGGTTCCAATGCCGGTTCCAACGCCGGTTCTAACGGAGGCTCTGGAGGTTCTGGCTCTAGCTCAAACCCGAGCGCCAATGGAGGTTCTAGCAGTGGTTCTAATGCTGCCCCTGGCTCTGAGGGTGCTTACCCTAGCACTATCACTGTTAGCAGTGCTAGCAAGCAAGCTATGAATGTGCTGGTTTTTCTTAGTGTATTTATGGCTTTTCTTTAAAGAGTATATGTTTTAATTGATTAGGGAATTAGCTTTCTATTTCTTTTAAGCTTTTAAAATATTTAATTATAATCTAACAATGAAACCTTTAACCAATCTTAATTATTCTCAAGAGGCGTTTATAAGTAGTGCATATACTGGCTTTTATCGGATTGAGCTCTGATGATTTCTGATTCGTTGGAGGCGATTCTCAAGAGTGTTTGGTTGGCTTCGTCATTGAAAGGCGTTATTACTAGATCATATTTGTAGATAGGGAGCGTATTTGGTGAATCATTCCGCTGTCAAGAAACAGCAGATTTACCTTACAATTATATTCATCGTCCTTTCACAAGACACTTAAGCTTAAGTTATGCTTATTTATATGATCATTCGTCTGGTCAGAGACGCCCCGACGACGCTAAGCTCAAAGTGGCGCCAGTTGGTCCTCTGTGACCTAAGCTGAAAGCATAGTTGGTGATCCTTGGGGTCAGCGACCTACGAAACAAAGAGATTGAAACACGTGGGCACCACGAGACAAAGAAATTACCCAGTGGCGCAACCACCAACGTGCATTCGTATATGCTCATGATCTCAGCCGCAATATATAAAGCCATCGCCCAGCACTACCTTGACTGAGATTTACTACTCTACTTCACAGCCTCGTATTTTATCGTCACCATGGGTCAAGATGAAGTCGGTTTGGAGGTCCTCCCCCCTCCTCCAGGTTACTCAGCCTCAAACCAAGATGATGGTTTTATCATGCCGGCATCTTTCACCATCCACAAACAAGGCGATTCCGAGGTCAAGTTCAACATACGCGGCAACTCCGGCAGCACACCGCTTTCGATCGCATGCACATACAAAAACACAGACGACGATTTCGAGGCAAGAGTAAATCTCCTCCCACGAAAAGATGAAAACGCATCGCCACTAGCAACAGTAAAATACTCCCGCCACAGCGCCGAACTAGAATTCACCAACACTTCTCCTCCTTCAAATATTACCATGTACTATCGTCTTTTAGGCGATAGAAACGCAACGCATTCTTTTAACGTCAACACACCGCAGCGCACGGGTTTTGAGTGGAGGAATCTTGGCGATGGTGAGGGATGGAAATTGTACATGGGTTCCAGACCTGAAGTGCTAGCGATAGGTACTTTGAATATGGGGTCTGATAAACCTACGCGATTTGAGTTTACGGATTGGGAGATGGCGAAGGAATTGGATGAGCAGTGCAAGCTGGTGGTTATTGCGTCGTGGTTGAGGATCTGGGATAAAGTGAGGATTCAATTTAGACGGTCGCCTGATGAAGGGGAGACGGAGATGATATTATGTAGCTGCGGCTTGTGTGTAATTCTGTAGCGCCGCCGCTTTAGGAATATTTATACCAGGTACTTCAACGCATAAAACAAGCCTGAGATGGATATATCGTTGATCCGCCCCGCTGATATCGTCTTGTAGAGAGAAATCTAGCGAAAATATACAACCAATCAGCAGACCCGGAAGTCACTCCGTGGTGCCGCCCCTGATCGACATTAACAAACCCATCTCCCCATGACGCAACAATTTGCAAATCCCCCTTCAACACGAACAAATCCATCCATGAAACCCTACCAAGCACACAATAAGTCCGTGCATTAAGTTATCGAGTAATCACTGCGATCCTACCATGAACTATCCTGCACTTTTACCCCGCGCTCCAACCAGTCTATCAAACGAAGCAGTCCCTACTCCCGCACCCAAAAGACGCGCTGTTGCAGTAGCTTGCGACGCGTGCAGGAGTCGGAAAGTCAGGGTACGTCCGTCTCCGCGAGTCGGTGAAGTTATGCTTACTATATGTAGTGCACGGGCGAGTGTCCGACATGTGCTGCGTGTCAGCGCCGTGGAGGTGAATGCCACTACGCTGACATTGCTAATGACCGCGAAACACACTCAAACCAACTTAAAAAGAGGGTTAAAGAGTTGGAGGATGAGAATAGAAGCTTTAGAGCTTTGTTTCAGAGTTTGAGGAAGCCAGGTGGAGGAACGAATCAGGAGATATTGCGGAGGATACAGGCTGGTGATGATTTCGGAACGGTCATTGAGCACGCTCGAGACCTGGGGAAGCGCAAGAGATCCCCGTCGCCAAATTTACGGGCAAGACAACGGCCATCGGAATGGACGACGATACGTGGCATTTTGCCCAGAACCCCGATTGCTTCTTCTGCAGCAGTCGACCCCATCGTGCTACCTACTCACGCTTCAACGCCTCCCCATCCCCTTCCTTCACCCCCCATCAATACGCCTACTTCTCCAAAGGATGCTATCCTAGGCCTCTTAGCGCTCTCCCAAGACGGGAAACCAGATCTTATCCTGCTCAATGAAGCTCGTCCCAAAGAGCACTGCGATCTTCGTCTGAACGAGCTTTCCGTCTCGTACTGGACACGCGTGCCGATAAGCAACAGATCTGCGTCGACGCTCATCTCCACGTTTCTCGAGACAGACAACTCTGTTGTTGGATTCATCGACAAAGATTTGTTCCTTACAGATCTGGTACAGCATAACCCGACTTTCTGCTCTGCTTTTCTCGTTAGCTCAATACTGTACCTCGCTTGCGTAAGCTTAACAAATTACTCTCTTGTCTCTTTGTTTTCCCTTACTAACATGTAAGCAGTTTGCTCACACCGCGTCCGATGATAGAGCAGCCACTCTCGCACACAGCTTCTTCAATGACTCGGAGCGACTATACCGTGTGGAGAAGTTATCGGATAGTCTGACGACCCTAGCAGCCATCAACATTTTTAGCTTAGGGTGCTTCTCTCATGGAAAGGGTAAGTTAGGCCAGGATCTTCTTTTATCAGCATATGAGATGGGGAAGCGAATGGATCTTTATGGTCTTGATCTAAGTAGCCCAGAGGTGAGGGGGTTCCAGAAGCTATCCTCTAGCCATCCACTGCCACAGGCCTCCTGGGGGACTTTCAATTGGCTGACGGATGTGAACTCGAGTTTTACTCCATGATTTCATCACAACTTCCTCTAAGAATGCACTCGCTGAGTATGCAAAATTCACATCAAAAACCTTGAGCACTTCAAGCAGGAACTTTACTCTGTGCACGTGGACTACGTGTTTGAACATCTAAGTTTTCTGAACCATCCCATGCGGGCTATAAAGCCAGACGATGGTCCAGCAAAATTAAATTCCGTCCTTCACCATTATTCTCAACTCTGACGTACTTCCATGATCAAACCCCCATCGGCTATCACTGCATTTAAGTTCTCTGTGGTGATATAAGCTCTCAGCCACAAGTCTCAACTGCAAATAACACATCTGGCTCACAACTTAGACATTATACCAAAATGTCTAACCAATTGCTATAGTATAAGACTGATATTATAAAAACCTAAAAGATGACTCAATTGCCCGCCGTCACGGGGTATAAGAAGGTGCTTCTGATCCGTCCCCCAAGACGATCCAACTCAGCACCAGGAAAATCGAGGATCCTGCGAGGCAACATCAATGCCATGGAATCCCTTCAGATACAACAGCCTTGTGGATCCCAACATCACACACAAGTCTACATTTCGACGTCCAGGTCGGTATAGTCAATGACCTAATCGAGCTCTATAAGAACGCCCAGCACCCCAGCAAACGACTGGCACACTTGGCCACTGTCTCCAGAACATGGCAACGCTTGGTGGAGGAGCATACTTTTCAGGACTTAAGACTAACTGTGGGTGACCTTGCCGTCTTCCAAAAGTACGCCCACTCAGAGCGGCGACCCTTTGTCAAATCCATCATCCTCAGAGTCAGTGGAGGCCTCGTCTGGCCCGGGTCCGTCGACTAGACTATCTTGCCAGATTTTTTCTCTAGCGTAATTATGTCCACTACCGCTATTGAGTCTATACACATAGAGGAATGGGGGAGTGGATTTGGCATCTGCAGTAATCGTGGTATGTATTTCCCTCCTCAGCTCTTAGTTTTCTTTATGCCAACACTTCACAGCTTTCTCGACACCGTTTACGTTACCAAGTTCAGTGAAACAACTTTCTTATTTCCACAGCGTTAGTCAGTACCCCCAAATGAATCTCGGATCACCAAATACGGAGCTACTGGACCACATTTCGCAAGCCTCGGACCATCTTGAACATATCGCCGTGTCTTATGCTATCAGCGCACGCGACTTCTTTGATCACTGCAAAAAAGTGGAAGTAGAGTTTAAGGAGCTCAAAACCCTGGTACTGACCTATCATTTCGACGGAACTTCTGACCATGCGCTCCTGATAACTGCTGCAGAAGCCGCCAAGAGAATGCCTGCGCTCGAGATGCTGGAAATATGGAGGTGCGAGATATCAAGACTGGGGGTTGCTTTTTCCGAACGGGAAGCTCATATCTTTGGCTACAAGAAGCTCGACCCAGGCAAGGGTCGGATTACCTGGACGAGCAGCGGGAATCATAGGCTCCCTGCATGCGTACGCAACGCCTGGAAGAATGTCTTGACTGGTGGGCAGAGCCGCACACTTGAGGTCAAGGAGCATCATTTGCCCCAGGACCTTCGTATGAAGCTTACCAAAACTTTCCCGCATTTGATGCTAAAAGAGCAGATCCTGCGTGATGTATCCAGGAAACAGGCCTTGATATTCAACATGTGATCCAGATGTCTGGTTCGCTGGTAGCTTAGTTCTGCATGACAGTCATAAGCTTTCAACCATAGAGCTCAGCTGCAAATTACAAATTTAGCTCACATTTTTGACATCGTGCCACATAAAGGTCACAAAATTAGTTTCATTTTTTTTCCTCTCGGCGCATCAAAAGTCTGTGGCCAAGATCTTATGAGTTATCATCACCACGTAAAACTTGGCTGATACAACGTTGATTTCTGATTTATTTGCCCCCCTCAAGGAAACTAAGTTCTGTGTGGTGATGATAGACTCTCAATCACATGTCTTAACGGCGAATAGCACATCTCCCTTCAAGGAAAGATATTATGACACGTGTACCTGAGTCATCCAGGGGATTATTCGGAGGCCTTTTATGGGTGTTATGGATATATACATAGGCATTCTCCAATAGTCTGCATAGGTTACAATGTGCGCCAGATTTTTTAGTTGCAGTTGAGACTTGTGGCCGAGAGCTTATATCACCACAGAGCACTTAGGACATAAATTCACGTAATGTGTTTGAGGAGTATCCTACGAAAGACCTGCAGCTTCTTTTTCTTTTCTCCTTTCAAACGATCAGTCCTTTCTAGTAAAAAACCACTCGATATCCCAGAGTAACAACCTTCTTTCTTATTCTTCACTTTTCAATATATCCATCCTTTTACCCCGATATTCTCAGTACATGGTACCATGGGCTCTCCCACAACACTCGCTGTGCACGATACAGCGCCTCGCACGAGGCTCTCTCTCGATATCCAATTATACATCATCGAGACTTTGATAAAGACATACAAGGAATCGGAGAAACCTCATTTTCGCCTATCAACCTTTGCTCGTGTATCCAAAACGTGGCAAATTGTTATTGAAAAGGAAACATTTAAGCATATAACAATCACATCACGCGATCTAGACTCCTTCAAGCGTCATGTTCGATCCTATCGGAAACCACTTGTCAAGCACATTCTTCTCGAGGTCTTATATAACTGTCCCCATGGTGGCCACGATGACCAGGTACAGTTTTCGAAAGCGGTACACGCTCTTTGGCGTATTCTCTCAAGATGGAAGACAAACCATGTTACAGTGGAGCTGGGTATCATCTCTCCTACAGCAAGGAGCTTTATGCAGCTGGATGATCAATTCGGCTCCGGCCACAATCGCCTCAACCCTTTTGCGAACCTTTCATTACGCCATGAGGATCTCCACATATATTGGGGCATTCTTAGAGAGTATTTCTTAGGGAGAGAACCTCTTAGCTTCGACCGAACTTCCTTGCCACAACGAGGAGCCACGAGTTTGCCTAACGTTGATGCTATCGCTGAGCTGGTTATTCGAAGAAAATACCATCCAAACATCTCTCCAATAACTCTATATGAGATCATCTCTTCTACTCCTTGTGTTGAATATATTCACCTGGAGAGGTGGTGTTATGGCAATCCTGGTCAAGACAGAAAATGGGATTTCAGTATGTATTTCTCTTTTCCCCACTTCTAACCTCTATGATGTTGACATATAGTAGCTTTCCAGCGGTCTGGGTTTCTAGTGCCACATTCAACAAAACGGTTGACCTATTTTGAAGAATTCCATACCGCATATCACCAGTGGGCTGGGGCAATGGTACTGCCACGATCGAACAAAACCCTTCTGGACTCAATATTCCACGCCGCGGATCGCCTTGAGCATATTGCAGTTTCATATGCTTTCGATGCACGAACGTTCTTTGATCGCCTCACAGACACGGAGTTCAAAGCATTGAAGACTCTCGCACTTACATCTTCTTTCGATAACACCACTGAGTATCTCTTTATTAATGCTGCAGAAGCAGTAAAGAAAATGCATGCTCTCAAGATTCTGGAGATCTGGAATTTCGAAGGTGGTCAAGCTGACGTTTTCCGCTACGTGAGGCTGGACCGATACCAGGGTCAAATCACTTGGCAGAGCACCAAGGACCGCGAGATCTCTTCGACTGTGGAAAGGAGTTGGAGAAATCTGTTGAGGAGAGGCCAGTTTGGGTTCGATGTCAAATGTAGCAATTTTCCGATGGAGATGGAAAGTCTTCATGATCTTCTCCCACATCTAAAGTTGGGGGAGCAAATTCTTCGTAATGTCACACAACGGTAGACATGGGTCTGAAAGCCTATAATCACCACAGAGAACTCGGTTAGAAACTCCTACCTGTACTGGCTTCTTCAAGTTACTGTTTTCTGCGGTATCACTGCGCAATAAAATTGTCACTGAGTTCTTTTTGTTCCAAACGATGTTTGCATATTATGTATTAATGACTATACTGACATTGAACATCCAAGACAGTGCGACTAATAACATGAATCTCCACATCTAAACCCATGCTCTATGTACTAGCGCCAAAGATCTCCATCGCTTAGTTGGGAAGGTTGGCAGGGGTATATGACTGATCAGGCTTAACAACCTTTCCGCTCGAAACCTGCTTGTCGGTATAAGCAGGCCAGACGATCTGTCGCTTGGAAGAAACAACAGAGAAAGTAGTGAATCCGTTTCCAGGGCCGAATTGGCCGCTCCAGCCAGAGGTGATAGTGAAGTCACCGCACTTGACCGGTCCTCCGTTGCGCTGAGACGCCTTGCTGCCCTTGACAACGTACTTGCAGCCGGTGGCGGCACCCTTGTGGGTGTCGATCTTGAAGTTCCAGGTGCAGGAGCTGTCGTCCTTGGCGCAGCTTCGCTGCATGTTTTCGATGGTCCATTGAGGGCTGGCGGCCATCATGTTGACGGCGGGAGCTGGGGCAGCGGAGACGCTGGTGGCCAGGATGGCGGCGAGACAGGCGAGAGAGAACTGCATGATGATGGTTGAGGTTGTTTGGTGTTCTGGAAGATGTTAGTGTCTGGGAGCTAGACTTGATTGAGGTCGCTTACTATTAAGGTAGTTGAGTGTTGGTAGCGATTGTGATTGAAGCGAGTGAAGAGTGATTGAGTTGAAGCTGATGAGAAAACAATTTACCAGCAGTGCATCGTCTTCCTTATATAGTTTTTTCTCTCACGGAATGTAACATTTCAATCATGAGACAATTATATGGCCTTTCGCAGTATACGAGTTTGAGGCTCTGAAGTCCATGGCATGACAGATCGGCCATGAGAATCTCGAAGGGTCCATTCAAGCCATGGTGCCGCTCCGCCCGAGCTACGACCCTGAATTACCACGCTAAATCCCCAAGTTAAGCCTTCACGTGGCCAAAGACCAGAGTCTTGTATGGAGCTATAGCATGATCCACCCAGAAGTGGTTAGGTTCAGCTCGTATTTCCCGTGAGACAACCAGTTAGAACCGTAGCTATTTTTGGCCAAGAGCCTAGTCCCCTTGCAGGCAAACCACGGGGACTTTAAGTGATTGTTCGTATTGTTCACCGATCATTCCACGCCGTAGATTATCGAAAAGGCTTGTCCCGATGCGTGGGAAACTTGCTCAGAATAGGGCTATTTCTGAATACTACGTTCCAATTAATGACGCCGTGGCTGGGGAATAGATCGTTTATTTCGGAACATCGGCATCCACCGTGTCAGGGGTCAAGGGTCTCGGGTTTACCCGCTCCCCCAGATTTAGCCTTTTTTTGCTACCCTGTAACGTTACAACTGCTTTGGCTCTATGTCACGTTGGCTTATGGATGAGGAAAATGCCGTACTGCGTTCGACTTTGCAGCAAGTTACAATTGCCGGTGATGGTAGCTTGTAAATACGGCTTGTCCGGAAGACGAACAGCTTACGGGCAACAGGAAGTGGACTCAGGTAGGGGAGCAATCGTCCTTTTTGGAGTGCATGATGCAGGGAACATAATAGGGATAAATTTTCTCAAATCATAAACAAGTTTAATCAGTTAATAGGGCGAAGTAAATGTCCACGCACTTATTCGGTGATTGAGCCTCACCATTTAGGGTTAAGCATATCTCGCAAGACATTTCTGAGACATCGTTGGCGGAGCCGTTGCTCCGTTTGTGTCTAGGGTGGCTGCTGTGAGCATTCCAAGTCTCAAAGACTGGTTCAGCTCAAACCCGAGCAAGCCGCCTTCACCGCCAAAAACTTCAACCCAATAAATTGCCCATAGATATTTCCAGTCTAAACTTGCTTGTTGGCCGCAACGGCAGTCCGGATTTCTCATAAGCCATGTCGATCATTCTCGCCTGTGCAATGCTGTCCTCCTGGTCAACCCAGAGTCCAGATCTCTGTTTTCCGCGAACGCGATTCACGAACTGCTCCAGTTGATGGCGAAATGATGACCAAAATGGCTCACTCGGCTGGTCGACATTGGCGTCTTTGAACGTATAGACCTTCTTGGACTGCTTGACTGTCCATTTCTTCAAGTCTTTCTCATTCGTCTCGTCCCGAATGGTGTACTCGTCCACGATATCAATGCGGTGCCAAAAGGATGATATAAGGAAGTTGCTGATGCTTAGCTTCCTGCGCGTCCACTTAGTCTGTCCTTTCGGAAGTGTCATATCCTCCAACTTGATTTCTTTATGACACACCGATATGTTGAATGTTGGCAAAGTGGTAACTGATGCTCGCGCATTGATTACAGCATTTCCAATCCGTCCACCATGAAAGCGAAAACGGACCTCAGTAGATTCGTCGGAGAGATCGACGGGAGGAGGATTACTCCTAATTCTGCACGTAACACATTCCTTAGGCTCGTCACCCATGATCTGACGCAGTGCATACATAGGATATGTGCCTAGATGAAGCATAGTCCCACCACCTAAATTATACTCGAGCTGTGCGTTTCCCTTGGGTATGATATACGATGGTAACTCTGCGACAGAGTCGACAGTTTGTATGTTCTCATGGTCAACCAAGCTGAGGAAGTATTGCCAACTCGGCTGGAAGCGAAAGTGCATTGCTTCGAGAAGAACAGGTGCATTGGGCTGTCGTAGCAGTGGCGACCGGAATAGCATCTCTGCCTCGGCTGCATTGACTGTGGCTGGCTTTTCAAGTAGTACATGCTTTCCTTTGGCGATTGCTTTGATTGCCCATTCGTAGTGTAAGCTAGCGACAAGGGGGATATATACAGCATCGATGGAGGGGTCATCGAGGATTGCTACGTAGACAAAGTTAGCTGGATAAAGAACAATAGTTTAATGTGAGTGTGTACCTTGGTAGCTGTCGAACGCGTGAGGAATATTATGCTTTTTGGCATATGCCTCGGCCTTATCTTTCTGACGAGCCGCTACAGCATGGATCTCAACATCCGGGTGAGATTTCGCTGGAGCGATCAAAGCGTTTGCACTTGTAAACCGTCAGTATTAATGACTAGAATCTCGAAATAACATGGCTAGTTACGCAATATTTGCTGCACCAAGAATTCCGAACTTGATAGGGTTGGTGTTCTTTGGTGGTTCTGGGGGAGAGTAGGCCTGCCAATTACGGCGGAGGAAGCCAAGGACTGAGGACATGATGATAATGAGTCAACCTATGCAGCATGAGCCTGATGATTATGGAAATGATTATGGCATTAAATGGGCTCTTTATAACAATTCATACTTCCATTGTCGACAAACATGTCTCTTGCTTTGCGTAGTTCATCTTACAAGACCTGACCATTTTACCAATCTGAGCCTAGCTCCAAACTCCTTCTGGTGTCGTGAACCTGACCATTTTGCCTCTTTCGGTATAGCCTGAGATAATCAGCGAATGTTGATGACAAACTCCCCAACGCGCGAGTTTGCTGCTGTAACCCTTCGATTCCTTTTCGAACCTAACTCAGGCCTCTCTGATGAGACTGACGCGTACGCTAAATTGAATATGCCAGCTCCAGCGGCGAAAATCGATTCGCCTGGTGGTGCCACACGGTCGAAGTCTGTAATCCGTGATGCATCAGATGAAGAGGCCAAACAAAGAAAGAAAGTCCAGAATCGACTTTATAAAAGAGCTTCCAGTACGTATTCCACTTGGATTAATTGATATAAGCGTTAATTACTTCACTCTTACTGTTTCATATGCTCTGAACGCCATCAGAGGACTTGAGGCTCATGAAGCTGACTAGGTATACCAGGGTTACGTAAAGTGACAGGCGACAAGTCGAAAACCAGAGACGCGCGATGCAATTATCAAGTCAATCGCTGGAGGCTTGATGAGTTCGGTGCAACTAGACCTCCGAGACCTCCGAGACCTCCGAAAGGGTCTACTGCAGCCCCAGACACGACAGCGCAAACCAGAACAGAAGAAAGCAGTAGCGTGACGACGCGGAACCAAGAGCTATGGTTCCCGCTCCCAATCGATCATTTGATTCATCTAGTCAAGTATAATGTATTTCGTGGCCTCTGGAAGAACAAATTCATGGTGGATAGCTTGACAGTGCCATATTGTGCGCCAGGTCCCTCGATCGACACAAGTTTCGCTTTTCCAAGATATTCTTCCATACTACCCAAGACACCAGAATACCGTGGCTCGTTGGCCCCAACGCAAGTCCAGATGAGCCTCAACCACTTTTCTTGGATCGATTGTCTTCCTTGTCCGATAATGCGGGAGAATCTCATCAGCCATGAGTTCAATTTTAGCCATGTTGACTTTCTGAGAGATTTAGTTGGGACTTTGATTAACTTGGACCTGTTCAAGGCACCGATTCTGCCAATGTCTACTAATAGGGAAAATCTTGCGCGTGACCAGGACACTGTTGCTGCAGGGTCAGGACTTATTCTATGGGGAGAACCTCATCTGATAGACAGCTGGGAGATAACACCAGACTTCTTGCTAAAGTGGGGGTGGACGATTATGAATTGCCAGGGATTGGTTAACTCGACGAATTATTGGAGGATGTCGAGAGGGGAAACACCACTACTACCATAAGCTATCGATTTCCTCAAATCAAGATGTTGGCTTTAGCTCATCCTTCAATGTTCCGACAGGATCTTGTGTCTGATGGTCACCCCAACTGGCATCCCATCCATGCTCAAGCAGATAGTCTTTCCAGATCTGATCCTCCTTTTCGAGATGCTTCTCGCCATCTTGGACAACGAACCATGCATTGAGTGCGCCCAGAACTGCGAAGGCCGAGCCGATCAAGAACACAACCTGATTGCCCTTGACGGTATCGGTGTATGAGCTGAGGATGGCGGTGAAAACCTGATCGAGTTAGCATTGGTAAGAAGTACAGAGATAAGGACACGACTTACCTGAGTACCGATGGCAGCACCTGCTTTTGACCATGCGGAAATAAAACCGAGGGCATGACCTCGAACCGAAGTTGGGAATGGCTCAGTCGCCACGATAACAACAGTACTGCAAGGGATATTAGCAGAGCATTCCTGATATGGATTACGGATTTTGCACAAACCTTCCGGGGCCGACCTCACCTAGAGTGAGGAATATACCATATAGAACAACGAATAATGGGAAGACCTTTTGAATCTGCTCATTTGCACCACCAAGCACGAATCCGAGAACAGCTTGAAGCGTGTATCCCAAAGCCATAGTCTTTCTCCTCCCAATCTTATCCGACAGGTATCCGCCAATAAATGGACCAGGCAGGTAGAAACTATTAATCAACGCTCCCCAGCCAAGATTCTGGACAAGTGAGTTCGAAGCATTGACTCTTGAAATAATGACGGAGCTGAAGATGCCAAAGGGAATCGAGATCCAGTTATACAAGAACCAACTCAGAGCAGCACCAATAATGCGTCTCCAATACTTCTTGAAGATCAGGACATACGGTGTCCTTTGTTTTCGAAGAGCTGAGTTTCGATATGCCGTAGAGACTCTCATCCTCAATCGGAACCAAAAGATAGACAGTGGCGGGACTGCGCCCAGCGCAAGTGCAACTCTCCAAACAGTCTCATATCGATCCGTTCTCTGATGCACACAAAGCAGTAAGAGCAGTGGAACGAGCGCACCGAAAGTATATCCCAAACCAGCTGAGAGATCAGCTACCATGGCAAACATGAAACCTCTCGACTTGCGAAACTGGCCGTCTTCATCAGAGGCCTCCATTGCTCCAGCACCTGAAACGGGATACTCTCCTCCGGCACCTACGCCAGCTACTCCACGAGCAATCACGAGCATCCACATCAGACCCGTTGGTGTTAAGCCGCTGGCTCCGGCGCTCATTGCGATGCCAAGAAGGAGGATCAGTGTTGTCATGACGGCGCCGGTTTTACGACCCAGTTGGTCTACTACCACGCCGAAACCTATCATGCCGACGATCATGCCGATGAGGAAGGCGTTGGAGAGACGGGATCGCATTGTTGATGTTAGGGCTTCCGGGTAGAGGGTTGCGAAGAGGAGTTCGAGGTTACCAATCACTGCAGCATTGCTTGAAACTTGTCAGAGCCTGCATGGAGAAGAGCACCACGGGGTGGTTATGCTTACTAGCCATCTGATCCAAGGGCAAGGCCCGAGAAGACCATGGTCAGATAAACAGAGACCTTGCTGTACAGGTCTGGCTTCCTGACATCTCCGATCTCGACATCTTGAATATCTTCATCCTTGACCTTCTTCGTGTCATCAAGCTCATGACCCGCCGTTGCGGTAGTAATCTCAAGAGCTGACATATTGTAAACAAAGTGAGAGGGTACTATTCTTTGGCATGGGATGGCGAGGGAGAAAAGGATCACATACGATCAAGAGATCGACAAAGCTCGGATACCTTGGTCACTTTTAATTTAACACGAAATATTATGCCCAGCGATCTTATCTGAGACCTGGAAATAAAGAACCAAGCTAAATACCGTCTTATCCGACGGTAATAGTTCTATAAGCCGGTTTTATGCGTTCAAGCAATGTCTTGCTATATAATATCTCATCGGCGAACTCTGCCCGGGTATTAAAAGTGCAACCGAAGGGCCTGTAATTTCAAGATAAAGCGATGCTCAGAAGGGTAATTCTATCCTTGGTTCAGCGATAAGAATCACTATCAATCCGTATGGAGTCGTGATCTGCATCAATGGGGGCGGGGTTCGTTTGAAGAGCGGGGAATAACATGATAATCGGTCGCGATGTAACCCGGGACTCGGCCGCTCGGCGTAGCAAATGTCTTTTTGTCGTTTGAGATATTTAGGTGGTTGGCCGACGATGATTAGATTGCTTTCCTAGAGGAGTAAGCTGTTTTGTCAATTGAGGTG
Source organism: Fusarium oxysporum f. sp. lycopersici 4287 (assembly GCF_000149955.1). Taxonomy (NCBI): domain Eukaryota; kingdom Fungi; phylum Ascomycota; class Sordariomycetes; order Hypocreales; family Nectriaceae; genus Fusarium; species Fusarium oxysporum. Next base: position 727,754 of record NC_030993.1, read on the forward strand.
GACTTTTCTTAGCTAGCCCATTCTTGACATCGTCTCTCTGTTCATTTTCAGGAAAAATGAGCAAGGCAGAACAAAACGAGACGATTGCTTCATATAATTGAAGTTGGACTAACGTTCAAGCTTGTTCTACAGCCATCGACAATGCAGCTACCGGCAGTTGACATCATCTATCATGAGCCCATCACCTTGAGTGATGGGACGGTCTTATCAGCGATGATATGGCTACCCAAAAACGCCAAATCACACCCTGTCCCAGCAATTCTCGAATACTTGCCATACCGCAAGCGAGACATGACTGCCGTTCGCGATGCCATGAACCATCCATACGTCGCAGCTCATGGCTATGCCTGTGTCCGCGTTGATATGCGAGGAACTGGTGACTCTCAAGGTATCCTACGAGGCGAATACCTGCCGCAGGAGCAAGACGATGCTCTTGAAATTTTAAAGTGGGTTGCTGCGCAGGACTGGTGCACGGGATCAATAGGCATGATTGGTATCTCATGGGGCGGCTTCAATGGGCTACAGGTTGCGGCTCGTCGACCACCTGAGCTCAAGGCTGTTATCTCTATCTGTTCGACTGATATGCGCTATGATGACGACATTCATTATATGGGCGGTTGCATCTTGACAGAAAATCTGACCTGGGCTGCTTCCATGTTCTCTATCAACTCATCCCCTCCAGACCCAGCATTGGTTGGTGATCAGTGGCGAGACCTCTGGCTAAAGCGACTTGAATCAGGTGGCCTTTTCGCAGAAGAATGGCATCAGCATCAGCGACGCGACGATTTCTGGAAACATGCGTCTGTTGGCGAAAACTACAGCTCTATACAATGTCCAGTTTATCTCGTCGGCGGATGGATGGATCCTTATACCAACACGATCTTCAGGATGTTGGAGAATCTGAAGGTGCCTAGAAAGGGCCTTGTTGGTCCTTGGGGTCACAAATATCCTAACTTTGGGTACCCAGGACCGCAGATTGGCTTTCTGCAAGAGTCCATTAGATGGTGGGATAAGTGGTTGAAAGGAAGCGAGACGGGGATTATGCATGAACCTATGCTGCGATGCTATCTTCAAGATCCGACGCCTCCAGCGCCATACATGGAGGATCGCCCAGGTCACTGGGTGGCGGAAGATAGCTGGTCTGATTCGAAGCCCTCTTTTCTGAGGTTTGGTCTTTCGTCTGGTCAATTAACAACCAGGAGCTCAAACAGCGATGAGAAACTTGAGATCTGCTCTCCTCAAACAGTCGGCTTTGCAGGTGGTAGATGGCTGATCTTTGGCGTCGAAGGGGAAGGGCCAGGTGATCAACGTCTTGAAGCTGGAGGAAGTCTCTTGTTTGACTCAAAACCTCTAACCGAGCCCTTAGACTTTCTTGGGACTCCGCTGTTGAAACTGCGCATTGCGAGCAATAAAGCAAATGCTCTGATAGCAGCAACCTTGTCGGAAGTACTGCCCAACGGCGCTGCCACGAAGGTCTCTCACGGCGTTCTGAACTTGACACATCGCCATGGTCATGAAGACGTGCGACCTCTAGAGCCTCGGAAGTTCTATGACATTACGCTCAAGCTGAACCACTTTGGGCAGCGCATTGGTACTGGAAGTCGGCTTCGCCTTGCGTTGTCCTCGACGTACTTCCCCCTGGTCTGGCCATCTCCTGAAATCACGACCCTCACCATCGACTGCGCCCACAGCACTCTAGATCTCCCAGAGAGGGGTGATAACCCTCAAGACTCGTATCTCAAACCATTCAAACCAGCCATCAACGGATCCCTCTCACAAACTGAACTCCGACCAGCTAAGCATAGAAATTACGTCACAAATGACTGGGACTCCGGCGAGACTGCACTTTGTGTTGACTGGGATGACGGTATGTGGGAAGTCAACGAAACAGGCTGGAGGTATGGATGGTGGACAGGTTTGAAGTCGAGTGTGAAGCCGGATGATCCTCTGTCAGCAGAGGTCGAGCAGCGGTTTGTGAGGGACTTTGAGAGAGATGATATTGTTATCAAGACGAAGGGTTGGACGAAGATGAAGATGACGAAAACTGATATGATTATTACAGCTCGTCTTGATGCTTATGAGAACGGGAAGACTGTCTTTGGAAGAGACTTTTCGTTCACCATTCCTAGGGATAACGTCTAAGATTTAGACCCCTTAAAAGATTTAGCATTTCAATTTTTTAAGATACAAGTCCTTGCCACCGTCTATTTGTGACTGCAGCGTTCTTGAACTTGCCATCCTGACTATTGTTGGTGTCACCAGATACATCACGTGTCATTAGGCAGCACCTTGGCACCTATTCTAATGCATATTGACTTCTTTACCGCTCTCCCCAACGACCTTTACACTGACAATTCCAGGCCGACTCCCTGCTGATGATCATGAGCTACCATCATCTTGAGGAACTGTGTAGCGGACAGGGAGACGAAATTTCGCTTTATGTCCGCTGAAACGATGCTCGCCTTCTTGTCTACCTGAACCGCTGTCTGTTGAACCATGTCGTACCTCCAGTAGAGAATTCTTTCATCGACAGATACAATCAGGCCTGTGATTCTGATGACATTGAAGAGGCCGAGGCTCTATCAGATGAAATTCTCGATGCTGTCGTTGAGGCTGGAAGAGACGAATTTGATCGTCTGGCGCCATCATCTGCCTCTGGCGAAACATCATCACAATGCCTTCATACCCTACTGTTCCCCAAGGAGTATTACTTTTCATTTCGAACCTTGAACGGCAAGGCAGAGGTGCTGCGCCAGGATAGTGGCGTTAAGCAGGACACTGTTCTCGTTGGCCAATCTGGCCTACCATTCCACCTCAACAAAGACAAGGATTGCAACCTACCAACTTATTCTACTAAGGACATTCATGTCGTCGAAGACCTTCGCAATGCGGGTTCTGTTGCCCATGTGATGGTCGATGGGAAGGAAATGTGCTCAAAAGTTGGGCATAGCAAGGGCGAGGACTCCGCACAGCGAGAGCTTGACTGCCTCTGGAAGATTACGACATCCCCTCACGCAGCTGCCATCCAGGTCCCCAAGATTCTGGGTCTTATCACGACACCCGAGAATGGTAAGACTATTGGGTTTTTGGAGGAGTATATCCCAGTCTCTGAGACTTGGGAGTTATCAACACTAGGAAGTATTGAAGACTGGGATTACATGGGGTGATGGTAAAGCATCTAATGTATTGATTCATCGCGAAACGGACGACGCATGGATCATCGACTTTGGAGGCGGATGGACTGAAGGTTGGATGGATAAGCCATTGAGCGGAACCATAAAAGGAGATGAGATGACTGTAAAGAAGATATTCGGGTACTTGCAAGTCCTATATTAGCTAACAAATGGATCGGGTCAGGCATTTCGGTGCGGAAGGCCTCATCAGGCGGCTGCAAGCTTCTTCGGACAGCAGGCATCGTGACGGTGCAGCTGTGATGCTGTTAGCGGTTGCGATCAGAAGAGGGGAAGCCGGATCGGATCACTTACTGGTGAGTTTGCGGCGTGGTCTCTACTGCTTAGCCTCTGGCTGACCTAGAAGTGGAAGCGCAGTGGATGATTTAAGCGTGTCTTTGAAGTGGGTTGCAGGAAGAAGATTGGGGCCAGCTGAAGAGCAAGTAAGGCTCTCCAGCTGGGTTATGTGCAGCTAGGTTCAGGCTGCAATTGAGGCAGCTAACTATGATGATATTGACTTAATGAAGCTTTGCCTGCTGAGGGGCAATGAATGTTTAAATTATGTTAGACTTTGGAGATGCTTGGATATACCTTTCGAGGCTGACTTGCAAACTTAAAAAAAAAAAAAAAATAGCTAACAAATGATTATATTGTCGTACTCCCGATGAAAGATAATAGGCATCTTCACTGATCTCTGGGCGTTTCTCAAAGCCATCTCGGGTATATCAAATCCAGCGCCGAGCTCAACACCGCTGCAGAAAATCCACATTGCCTCCCTCGATACCAGCCACTTTGACGTGGAATGCCATGATCGCCCACCGCCGAGGCAAACCGTGACACAGAAGCAGTCATGACGATTGATTACAGGGCACTCAGCTGTTGTCTCACCAAGAGCCTCCCTGTCTTGGCACCCAATTGGAGATAGTTGCATCTTGACGGGTATCGTGGTTGGTCGAATCTGAGACACGGGTCATAGCGAGCGGCTGAAGCCGTGGCACCCGGAGATCACCTTCCTGCATGGGATTGATCGGCCTGGGACTATTGAAAGCCACTTGTGCTGCTGTCACTCACTAGATTGGGCCTTGATGCATCGAAATATCTCGGTTGAAGGAGCCCCATAGCTTCTACAGGTTGAGACTTTGGCGGACATATTCATCCTTGAGACCGAATAGAATATTCCTTAAGTCTCCGCTGGTCAACATTGTTTATTATGCAATTAACCAATATTTTTCGTTCCTCTAATATTGGCCTCGACGCATCATGACCTCAATGACTTCACATGAATGGTCTTTGAGGATCCCTTGCTGCAAATCCCGTCGGCCGGTTTCTTTCCGGCCTGCAGGTCTCAGTTTTTCGTGAAGACATGCTGCATATCGAACTCCACCACCAAGTCTTGCAGGATTCCATGCCATGTGATGACACAATATCTTACGTACGAGATGTTGATCTTATTCATCATCTATCGAGGGAGAGAAGTCATACGTCAGTTTATAGAAGATATAAATCCGAAGAATACATAAACTCGTGGGAAGCAGGCTCATTTTCTGGGCTCAACGACTGGCTTCTAAGATCACCAGGTTAGCAGCTTTAACAAATCAATCATCATGCCTAAGGAAAACGACGATATCCGGGACAAGGAGTTCGATGCTGTCCACGCATACTTCATCGGGCCCAAGGGCTCTAACCTTCCCGACTTCAGAGCCAACATCAACACTATTCTCGATGAACTCCTCGCTGCTCGTCAAGCCTACCATCCCGAAGATCAAGTCCGTCCTTTCCCTCCCTGTTTCCCATTCTCGCTAACCTCCACAGGCCTTCATCTCCAAAGAATACCGCCGGTCCCCTGTCTTCCTCAAAGCCAGATCCGATCTCCGCCTCGCCACCGAAAAGGTCGCACAACTTCTTGGCGAACACTCAGCGCCCTTTTGGTCACCCCGCTATGAAGCGCACATGTGCACTGACCTGACCATGTCGTCACTCCTCGGGTATTTCATGACTATGCTGTATAACCCGAACAATGTCGCGCTCGAGGCTAGTCCGATGACGACGCTTGTTGAACTTCGGGTTGGGCAGCAGTTGTGTAAGCTTTTTGGATACAATACGGATGCGCAGAAATCTCCGGTTTCCTGGGGTCATATTACTTGTGATGGGACGATTGCTAATCTTGAGTCTATCTGGGTTGGTATGTATTCTCATCCTAGTCGTGGTGAAATGGATACTAACAAGGGTAGCTCGAAACCTCAAGTTTTATCCACTTAGTCTCTGCCTTGCATTAAGGCGTGGAAAACTTCAGTTCATTGGAGACAAGTTCTACGCCACTCGGTGTTTTCACGCATCCAAGAAAACACTCTTCAAGGATCTTCAAGGATGGGACCTGCTGAACCTCCGCTCCGAGGTTATTCTTGATCTTCCCAATGAGCTGAACAAGCAATTTGGTATTACCAGCAAGTTCCTCGAGAGCGCTCTCAATGAGTTCAACATCCAGACCATTGGGCGCGAGGTACTTGAGAGAGAGTTCCATATCAAGAACCCGATCAAGTATTTCGTCAGCAAGACGCGTCACTATTCTTGGCCAAAAGGAGTTGGTTAGTTATCTCCCCGCTGTATTCAACGATCAACAGGTACTGAACAGTGCACGCATAGCCATTGCCGGCCTTGGCTCGGGCAACGTGATTGGCGTTGACGTTAACAACGCCGCTCAAATCGACATCAAAGTCCTCGAGAAATATCTCGAAGAATGCGTCAAGACCAAAACAGCCGTCTTCGCAGTTGTAGCCATCATCGGATCAACCGAAGAGGGCGCAGTCGACAGACTAACCGACATCCTCCGCCTTCGTAGGAAGTTCCAAGAGGAGCATGGCCTGTCCTTCCTCGTCCATGCCGATGCAGCTTGGGGAGGCTACTTTGCCACAATGGTGAACCCTGATAGACGCTACAGCGTTGAAGATCAGGGCTCCTCCAAGCCTGAGCCGGAGTGGTACCTCGATCCCAAGACTGTTGAGGACATCAAGGCTATGGCTGAGGCGGACTCCATTACTGTTGATCCGCATAAGGCTGGGTATATCCCGTATCCTGCTGGGAGCTTGGTCTACAAAGATGGACGAATGAGGCATCTGGTTACATGGTCCGGCCCGTATCTTTCACAGGGCTCCGCAGAGAACATTGGCGTCTATGGTGTTGAGGGCAGGTAAGTTGCTCATCAGTTCCAGTATCTCACAAGGACTAAGTCACCTTTTAGTAAACCTGGTGCCTCGGCAATGTCAGCGTGGTTCTCCAACTCAACCATTGGCCTCAACCATCATGGCTATGGCAAGTTGCTCGGCGAAGCAACCTTTACCAGCGCCAGAGTAAGCCTCCAAACTACTTCCCCCATTCCTCAAGTACTAAGATCTCTTAGCTCTCAGCTCACTACGCAACTATGATCAACGACGACTTCATCTGCGTCCCCTTCAATATGCTCGCGGCGGAGAACAACGGTAGTCGAGGATTCCTTTCCAAGCCTGTCGAAAAGCAACGCGACAAGATCCGCGATCTCATCATCGGCAAGAAAGACAAGGACATCTTCGCCTCCAAAGAAGCCATGAAGATCATTCGAGATCTCGGTTCAGACACCAACATCAACTGCTTTGCTCTTAACTGGAAAGACAAAAACGGTAATCTGAACACTGATCTTGAAGAGGCAAACTATCTCATGAAAAGAGTCGTCGATAGACTTTCCATCACTTCTGCCAACACTGATCCTACCGAGATCCCGATCTTCCTGACATCAACACAGTTTCTCCATGAGGACTATGGGTCTTGCGCTCATAAGTTCATGGAGAGAATGGGAGTTGGAAAGTCTAACCAAAGTCTTTTCGTTATTCGAAACGTAGTTATGAGTCCATTCCCGACTCGTCAGAACTTCATTGACAAGTTGATGCGCGAGTTTGAGGAAGTCATTCGCGATGAGGTTGAAAAAGTCCGGAAGAGGAACGACCCTGATCAGAAGAAGGTCCAGTTCCTTGTGCAGGGCACACCTGGTTCTTCTGAGGTATTCCTGTCGTTCCAGGCTTCGTTCCACAGCGCGACAAAACGGCAGCAGATTATCCTGTCCGCGACTCTTGATAGTACCTTGAGGGACTTTCACAAGGAGCTTACTGGGGGTAACCAGGATAGTATTGTGATGCTTGAGTCGACTGAGAAAGTGTTTATTGAGGATGTTGTCGACGTACTTGGTAGCTTGGATGTCATCATGTACGAGAAGGGAACCAAGTAAGTAGTATCTTTGAGATCCCACTTTGGCCAGTCTACTAATGCCTCGCAGGAAATACCATCAGAGAGATGGAACCATCACTCTCAACTCAGTAGTCAAGAGCCGCCCTCTCAACTCCATCCATCGCGAGATTGACTATCCCGCCGAATTCATGCCCTTCTACCTCTACGGCAACGAGAAGGAGATCCACTGCTCACACATCCTCGTCAAATCACCCAACATTTCCCTCGCAGCCAACAACATCACCTTCAACCCAAGTCTGTCTACCGAGATCAACCATCGCCAATCCGTCGCCGAGCTTCTCGCAGAGGGTATGATCCTCGGTCTTTCTGAAATCCCCGAGGATTCGATGCAGCCTTTCGCTGAGAGGAACCAAGACTTGGCGGAGGAGTTCTTCTTCCGTCAGGGCCAAAAGTTCAAGGTCAAGATTTGGAAGGATCCTAAGGATGCTACTGCTCATGGGCCGGGTTTGCTTGATGATCTTGGACGACACTTGTATGAGGGAGAGATGACGTTGGGTGAGAATGTGTTTGTGGATGCTGAGGGGCCGAATGAGGATAAGTTGAAGGATAGAAAGGTTGAGTCTGACTCGTGGCAGAGAAAGTTGGATGAGGTTGGAAGCTTGTTGGATGGTACTCATGTCAACTGCCAATAGTCCTTCACTCGGAAATGTTCAGACCAGCTTTAGCAATATGATTTTGGTATCACTCCAATCTATGTTTAGCAACGTATTTAGTTCTCTGACCTCCCATTAGGCCCCGGCTCTGATCTCAATATCATATCCTTCATAGCCACTGTGAACTCATCCACCCTGGTCATCAAACTCATATGGCTCTCCCCTTTCATGACTCTCAGCTCTGCACCAGGCATAAGCTGAACAGCCTTTTCAGACACTCCGATCGGAACATTGACATCTAAATCTCCATGCCACATTATCATTCTTCCTTTCTCAACTTTGACATCCTCCAGCTTAAACCCCCAATCACTTCCAAATAATCGTGCTTCCCACGCAGTCGCATAGCCGCCCTGCTTCATTGCCTCCCTCGTAGCTCGCCCTAAAGACTTTCTCAAGTCCGGATGAGTCTCCCATACGTCTTTGTCGCTGGCTGATCTTGCACTTATGTCTTTATCCATCATCTCTTCCAACTTCTCTGGGTGTTTGGTGTCTCGCGCTGTGTTCCCCAACACTCTATCGGTGATCCAGCCTAATATGCCTGTAGCGTAAGGCGCTATGTTGAACATGATTCGTGTAATTGTAAGCATTCCTTGCGTTGAGAAAGACATTGGCATAACGCCAGCGGCAGTGCCGATGCCAACTAAACGGTCTGGGGGAAGATCCTTGAGACAGGCGATAGCATAGGGTCCACCACCGGAGACACCTAATACCGCGAACTGTTTGATCGATAGAATATCCGCTAGTTCGAGTATATCCTTGGGATAGTCGATAATTCTTCTGTTTTTCTGAAATGTCGAGTCGCCGTACCCTGGTCGCGTTGGTGCAATGACGCGTACGCCATATTGGGCTGCAGTGGTATTGATCACGTATCCCTCGTGATGAGACCCCGGAAAGCCGTGGAGATAGAAGAAAGTGGGTGCATCATCATCTTGGGCTCCATAAACTGCATATGAAACCTTTCTCCCATCGGCTAAAGTGGCGATCTTGTCTTGGTGGTCATCCATGTCGCGTAGTTTGGTCTAGAGCAAAGGACTCCAAAATGTTGGGTTTGAGCGCAAACTAATTCAGAGGTATTTCGAGACGGACTGTCGGATAAACTTTTCGATATTGAGATCGCTCGAGGCTGATCCTTCAAAGGACCCGTGATTTGAGTTTGTTCATGAACTACCGACAGTTGACAAAAATAGAAGACAAAGATTTGCGAGGGTTGGTTGCATCAAGATCACGTGTCAAATGAAGTCTTTTTGAATTGCACAAGCAGACCAACCAATAAGCGAAATGGCCAAATTGAGTTTGACGTATTGAACGTTCTTTGACTCATTATTTATGTGTTTATGTAAGAACATCGGAATAAAAGTCATTTGAGATTTTGACTGGTATCTTTTTCTAACAATTGTATATTTTCGTTGGAACTACGGAGTACCCCATCCTTTGGCAACAGGTTTCAACAGCACTTCGTTCTATTACTATCCACGATTGACTGGTTGTCAACATACAACTATCTCAACTGGGACCTACCCTAAGCTTCAGCATATGAAATATCAAGCTATCACATTATTCGTCCTTTTCGGGCCGTTTCGAAGCTGTTCTTAACTTCTTCCTACCTAGTGTAGCTTGGGTACAGGGTAGTTTGGCCCGACAGGCCGACAGAGGTGCCATCAGGAGACGAGGAGCTGAAGGATATTCACTGACGTGTGCCATGTTCCTTGAAAGTTGTAACCGATCGGACTTTCATCTTTCAGCTGATACGGACGCTGGTTTGAACAGGGCAAATGCTGGTGATGAGCCGCATTCCCCCACGCTGACAGGATGGCTCGAGCGTCGTTCATCCCGTATTTGCAGGATCCCGCTGCAGGAACAGAATAGCTTATCTATGAGCTTAAATTACTCACATATCAACTCATACTTCTCAAGTAAACTCAACACATTTCTATGGCGTAGAGAAATGTCAAATCGGTCATAAATCTATCGCCAAAACCTCACTTCAAAATGGTACGACAGCTTTTACCCGCAACCGACCGTCTTCATCTCCATAAGGTTCAACCATCTGCGCCCAGACTCTTAGTTGAAACCCATCGCCTTACCGAGAATATAGATTACGGCCCGGCAACTCTCTCAGCGGAATGATACCCTCCTGCGTCTCCATCTCGGCGAGACTCTATTTATCCAGTGGGGAAGTGACAAGTCCAAATCATTCACATGACTCTCCATTCCAACGGCTCAATACATCCCTTCCCGACGGTCCGTAGCCAAGTCGTCCGTTCAAATATTCGCTTCCGAAATGGTAGGTGGGAAAATCTGGAGAAATCTCCACACGCTTCCCCCATTGAATGACTTGACAAGGATTCTGAAACCCATGAAATCTTAATCAATCACAGCCTGGGCTATATCGTCGCGGTATTTCGGCCCGCCCTCCTCAGTCGCACTAATTGCGAAACTATTTGAAACTCGGTACTTGTTTCTTTATTGGTTGTGCTTGGCATTTCGAATTAGGAAAACGGAGGGAGCGGAGATATAGGGATCTTGATTGGTTAGCGTTGTATGACGCCGGAGTCGTGACCTGAAATTTCGGAGCAGTATGGTTGAGCTTCCGTGAGGACCTTCATGGCATTGATTTTCGGGGTGAGGCCGAAAGTGGAAGACCCCTTTCCGTAGAGTGATGGATAGAAAGAATAGATATAAACCGAGTTCCGGCGGCTCTTGACGATGTTTCTCATGCTCTTCATCTCGTCATTCCTTAGACAAGTCACTACCTGAACTTTGAAACTCATTCACTATGAAGTCTCTCTCACTCATCCTCTCAGCCCTGGCTGTTCAGGTCGCTGTTGCTCAGACCCCCGACAAGGCCAAGGAGCAACACCCCAAGCTCGAGACCTACCGCTGCACCAAGGCCTCCGGCTGCAAGAAGCAGACCAACTACATCGTCGCCGACGCAGGTATTCACGGCATCCACCAAAAGAACGGCGCCGGCTGCGGTGACTGGGGACAAAAGCCCAACGCCACAGCCTGTCCCGATGAGGCTTCCTGCGCCAAGAACTGTATCCTCAGTGGTATGGACTCAAACGCTTACAAGAACGCTGGTATCACTACTTCTGGCAACAAGCTTCGTCTTCAGCAGCTTATCAACAACCAGCTTGTTTCTCCTCGAGTTTATCTGCTTGAGGAGAACAAGAAGAAGTATGAGATGCTTCACCTCACTGGCACTGAGTTCTCTTTTGATGTTGAGATGGAGAAGCTTCCTTGTGGTATGAATGGTGCTTTGTACCTTTCTGAGATGCCCCAGGATGGCGGTAAGAGCACGAGCCGAAACAGCAAGGCTGGCGCCTACTATGGTGCTGGATACTGTGATGCCCAGTGCTACGTCACTCCTTTCATTAACGGAGTAGTAAGTTCACTCCCTTTCCATATTAAATGATTGTACTGACCTTTTCAGGGCAACATCAAGGGACAGGGTGTCTGCTGTAACGAGCTCGACATCTGGGAGGCCAACTCCCGCGCAACTCACATTGCTCCTCACCCCTGCAACAAGCCCGGCCTCTACGGCTGCACAGGCGATGAGTGCGGCAGCTCCGGTATCTGCGACAAGGCTGGCTGCGGCTGGAACCACAACCGCATCAACGTGACCGACTTCTACGGCCGCGGCAAGCAGTACAAGGTCGACAGTACCCGCAAGTTCACCGTGACATCCCAGTTCGTCGCCAACAAGCAGGGCGACCTCATCGAGCTGCACCGCCACTACATCCAGGACAACAAGGTCATCGAGTCAGCTGTCGTCAACATCTCCGGCCCTCCCAAGATCAATTTCATCAACGACAAGTACTGCGCTGCCACTGGAGCTAACGAGTACATGCGCCTCGGCGGTACTAAGCAAATGGGCGATGCCATGTCCCGCGGAATGGTTCTCGCCATGAGCGTCTGGTGGAGCGAGGGTGATTTCATGGCCTGGTTGGATCAGGGCGTTGCTGGACCCTGTGACGCCACTGAGGGCGATCCCAAGAACATCGTCAAGGTGCAGCCCAACCCTGAAGTGACATTCAGCAACATCCGAATTGGAGAGATTGGATCTACTTCGTCGGTCAAGGCTCCTGCTTATCCTGGCCCTCACCGCTTGTAAAAACATCAAACAACACCGATGTTCAATATGGATCCTGAGTGTCCACTTGCTGTGAAGCTATTGGAGCACATATGCAAAACAGCTGTCCACTAGCTTGACACGTATGTCGGGGCGGAAAAACTCTTTCTAGGATAGGAGAACATATTGGGTATTAGGACTTGTACATAAACGATAGTTTTTTCTGAGTATATTATTTCACCATTTTCTATTTCATGAATCATCGTCAACACTAGATCTTGATTTCGTACCCGATATTAACCGTCCCGAGTGGCTTGCATTAGTGGACTCTTGAGCATCATCCATGTACGTCATCTTCACGTGTGGCTGAGATCTCGCTGATCAAGAGCTAATTCAAGTTAAAAAAAAAACGTCATGGGTCTTCTTGCTTCCAACAATCATCAACTTCATCTCAGCCACTTAGAGCATCGCGTTCCAATGCCGCGCTCACTATCTGCCGTCTCGTCGCTCGAGATCCGAGATCTTAATAGAGATCAGATCCGCTTTTATCATCCTGGCTACTTGAAACCGCTGAACCTTCTTTTTTGCCTCCCGCGTGTCGACTACAATACGACAGAGGGGGCTTTTGGTGTGCACTATTTGACGGCCCTTACAGCGTGCCAGATCGTCGCGAATAATGCTTTTGAGAAAGGGTACCTAGCGAGAGATGAGAGAGGAAAGGATAGAGTATCTGAAGACGAGACGATACTGCTGCAGCGAGACTACTGGTTCTTCGTCGAGGGCGATGGTAATGGAAAAGCCTTCACTCATATGACTGGGCATCCTTACTAACACTTATCAGATCGATATGCAATTGTTCCAAGCTTCAGAGACTGGCAATTTCCCCATGACAGACTACCTGAATGGTGGAGTGTCCCAACCTCTAGAATATCACTCTATGCAAAGAGGTGTGCCATCACAAACACCAGCTATGCCTTTACATGGGCGCATCTGATCCCCAGAGAAGAACAGAGTTGGTTCAGCAAAAATGGCATGGGTCTTTACGGTGGTGGATCACATACCATCGATGACCCTCACAATATTCTACCGCTCAAGGCGGACCTCTACGTATGCTTTGATCAAAGCGTTTTTGCTCTGATTCCAAAGCAAAGCGGTCAAGCAAATGGAGTTGAAGCAAACAGCCAATATGTTCTTCATGTACTTGACGGAAGGGAAGCAGAGTTCACAGCCTTGTATCAGAACCGTCCCGTCGAGACGTTAGTTGAAGGAAGCCGAGAATATCTCTTTGCACGTTTCGCCTGGTCCATCTTCTCATTCCTAAAGCCCTTCCTTACATCCGGCGTCGGGCGGAGGGTTGTCAGATTCCGCCTCAGAGCTTCCGATGACGATGCTGAAGAGGAGCACCTCATCTCGGAGATGCAGAATGTCTTTCTCGACTCTAGAAAGCTTGAGTCGTTATATGGAGGTGGACACCGACGGAAGGCGGTATCTCTGGAGGATTCTTATGTGGATGTTGAGGATGAATGGGATGATGAACATCCAGGACGGACTGAGATGGAAGGGTAGTGTGACTTTTTATGAACTATGTATTTGGTCAGCGTGAGGCGATTGCTAATGATTTGTCTGATTTAGGAGAAGAAGGCGGTAGTCTTATATGGCGGTGCTTGTTTGAATTGGCTGTAATGAAATTGATGATTTATGAGTTCGTTGCTGTATCTGTGATGTCTCTTCCTTTCTATCTATCTAATTTTATTTCGCGTCTCGGAAACAAATCGTCACCGACCTGCTACTGTTAAAGCACTACTTTTTGGCCGTAATTCCGAGGCCTTCGAGGATAATATCCAATAGAACGAGACCCTTGATGCGAAGGCCTATGAGCTATGGAGATGGAAAGGACTAGTTGGGAAACTTTATAACCTTATCTTCTGGATCTATTACTTAGACTTACTAATCTCCTCTAGTCTCTTTAGCTTACCGCATATAGCAAGTCTGATAATCTGGTGTTTTGAGCAAAGAAACTTCTAGATGTTACTATTAATGTGGTTACCTGTTGGCTTTCCTTCTTTTATATGATTTAGCGTGCCTTTCTCCTGAAGGATTTTTTGGTATGAGTAGAAGAGCAAATGGGAGGGGTTGGTATTACGGGGAAAGAAGTTAAGTAGTAAGATCCTGCTTTACCTCAGGGATAAGAATAAACTTAAGGAGAAGGATCAGGCTATTATTTTCTTATTTAATAAGGTCCTTTAATACTTTGAGCACGTCTTGATTACTCTCGAAGGCAATGGTCAGCAGTGCAAGCGGAAGGATGGATACATTGGGGCATATGGATACCGTCCAGCTCAAGACCTGATATCATTGGCTCAAGACCTGACGTAGATCACAATGCTATGGAGCCAACAGGGATACCGTCTGGTCCAAGCCCTCCTCTTATTGGTTTTACACCCAGCAAAACGACTAGGGTGTAACGATATTTCGTAAGTAGCCTTTCTGAGCTTGGACCCCGCTTTCGTCTCGACACCGAGTTGGATGCATTCTTTTACATCTTATCTGGCCAGATATGAATTAAAAATGGTTATATGGCCATGAATGACTTAAGTACTTATTTCTCTACCGTTGGATATAAGTATTTATGGATGAATCGTTGTGGTTGAACTTTGGCAAAAAATAAAATGCCTCTGTCGACTACCCGCGCGAATTCCACCAACACCTCCCAGGACTCAAGCCCGGGGGGAGCTAGATTCGCATGTCCTATGATATATAACTTTTAACCCTAACCGGGACCCGTTTAGGGTGTTTTTTGACTCCAATTATATTCACCTTATGTCTTTAAGCTGTCAGACATTACGTGTATTCGGTCCATTGATCCAGATTGATATATTCATGTTGTGTTGTGTTTTTCTTTTCTTTTTCAATTCTACCCCTTAGAGATTTTACCATTTCGGCTGTAATCTTAAAGCATCCCTGCTTGCATGTGACGCCCCAGCACCTGTTCAACATAAGCACGCTGAGTGCGACAGATAGCCTTTGTCCTTTCGCAAACTGGTCCACAACATTGGACATTGACGTTGGGGAACTATTTTGCGAGTTTAAATACGAGTCTTAATGAGCTCTGATTGCGGGTTGGCCTCCAGAGAGTTCTGTGGCGTCTTGGAAATCCAGGGCCTATGGAGGACATCAAATCGATATATTGAGACCTGAGGGGGCTCAGCGAGCCACATTCAAGCCCCCTCGGTAACTTTCAGTATGGATATGCGCCTATGGCTCATTGAACATTCTAGCCGATCGCCGCCTAGGCGCGACGTCGGATTTTTCTTGCGATGGGCCTTCAAGTTCAATTTTTAACAATTCCTTTCAAATCGCGACTCAAGGTATAAAATGCGATTTTGCAAGCACTTGTTCGTATCACATATGTCACAGATAACCTAACAATACATAATGGCCCTGGATGATGGATGGTACGTTCACATGCCGTACTTGATTTAGAGTTCTCAGCATTGCTGCTGCGTGTCAACTCGTCATAGTCAATACCAGTCTGCTGAGGAATTGGAGGGTTGGATGACGGTCTCAGGTAAGGTGCCGCATCGTGACGGCTAATACCGCTGCAAGTCGGTTCTAGGGACGGAATATTGACAGCCTTCTGCCTGACGCCTCACAATCGGCCGGCCACCTTCCGAACAAAGGCCAACACCTCCAACTAGCACGTACAAGTGCGTTATTTAGCTGAAATTACAGTATGTTTCACAACACTTATATTGTGGCGGAATCGAGGCTACATAAGACGGCTAGCTAGTTTCTGAATTAGACAACCACACTCAGCCAGATCCATAATGTGTGTAGTATTTTGGATAAAGTTTTGAGTAGCCTTTATGCTTTCGCATCTGCCGCATTACACACAGTAAACAACACACCGTTGTCACGGGCCTTCGTACAAGTGTGCACTCAGCACAGAAATCAACCAGTGCACTCCAGCTTCTTCTGGGACTGGGGTCCTAGCTTCAGGCCTTTAGGTAATATGTTTCAGAACAAGTTGTACTGGAACCAGTGTGCATCATAGATTTCTCCGACGCTCTTCTATTGTGCCTCGCGGCACCGTGTTTGTTGGACTTCTCTGTATGACTTGTATGCATAACTGCCGCCGGCAGTTGCAAGCCCGAGCTCAATGTGACGATGGTCATTCTCTGCATATTGTACATAGTTCCGCCGTACGGACCGGGATTGGTTGGTCAACACGGCAACCGCCTAGGACTGAAGAGCAGTCAACCGGCAGGAAAGAATGGGGCTAGCGGAAACAGTAATATTTAGCCACCGAGGAAACATAGCCTGGGAAACCCCTACCAGAACGAATGGGAGCTTTTGGCTTGGTGAACGAGGTGCATCGTCAGCTGAGATTATGATGGCATATTGACGTGTTACCTATCGTCCGCCTTTGATTTCACACGTAGCGTATTACTTGATAACGAGATGCCTGAGGCTTCTAGTCAAGAACATACGATATTGTGTGCGTATAAATATATCTCTTCTGGCTGTCAGTGCTTCTAACGAACGTTAAACAATTATTTTGTGCTCATCACATTGCGTATATTTTAAACTCTCTAGCTTGGACTATTTACACTTGTCGCAATGCCCGTTGAAAGCTATGGTGTCTGGAAGCGAAGCCCGTCCGTTACACCTATGAGGATAGGCACCAAGATTCGGTGTCGCCACATCTCTTTCTCTTCTTTACCGACGATGAGGCCGAAGAGGGTCAAGCTGCTATCAACATCAAGTCTGGCGATCACGCGGAGTCCCGCCTCGCATACTGGACGATCCCTCAATTCACTCATCCCATTACCGAGAAGCTCGACGCGCTCAATGACAGCTTCCAACTCCTTGCTGGCACATCAGAGCAGGGACCTGGGGGCTTGCGCTGGACTATATCCGTGGTAATCTCTTCCGCCGGAGCGACGGCCGCATCCTGGGACATGACGTTGAAGGCCCAGACAACGACATCCTTGATGAGTTAAAACCTATTCTCGATCGTGCAATCTCGGCCGATGCCACGGTGTATATCTATGGCTCCCGCTTTAGCAATGGTAAGGGTATACATGATATACACATGAACCAGGGGAACTCACGACGCTGGAAGCAGGATAACGGAATCTTCCAGGATGGCGGGCTTATCTTCAGGTTCGAGGACCATTGGGAGGCAGTCTTCATTGCCTTCGCATCCCAAGCTGTCCATACCGAGGATGGCCCCGACGACGCCGGTCAGCCACTGCCAAGGACCGGATTCATGACGTGGGCAAGACTTTTGGCACCCAGGCGGACTGGTGAGGACCGGGATGATGATGACCTCGCCGACTCGCCGGTGTTTATTACCCAGGCTCTTGTCAACCCACCGGGGCGAAATCAACAGCCGGGAACTGCCCCAGAAACCGTCACGCTGACCAACCGCACAAATCAGAAGTTGGACCTCAGCAAGTGGAAGGTTCTCAACACGACTGAACAGGCTCAGGAGGTGCCATCCGGCCTGCATATTGCCGCCGATGGCACCGTGACGGTGGAAATGCCACATGCTCCGCTCTCTAACCTGGGCGGTACCATTACCCTTCTGAATGCGCAAGGAAGAAAAGTCCACGGTGTCAGCTATACGAAGGCTCGGGCTCAAGGAGACACGGTCACCTTTGAATAGTTAGTAATTATCGCATTGTGGCTAACCAGCTTTAAAATCGCCATCTCAGTTCTTAAGTCTAGCTACAGAATGGATATTCTTACGTTTGAGAAATTAAGTATTTAATTGGCACTTGCCATTTTTGCTAAACATTAAGCTGGATCCGGCCCGCGTCCAGTTCAGGGTTAGTTTACGTGCCATGGTCAGCAGTACAGAGATTGAGGTTATGGTACTAAATTTGGTTAGGACTAGAGCAGTGCGTAATAATCCACTTGTCAGTGACGAAAGTCGTATAGAGCAAGGCTGAACCTCTTTGTAGGCTCTAGTTTTTTTTATCCTGTATTTATTAAAGTAAACCTATGAATGCTTCTAGCTTAATACAAGACGCATAATAAGCAAGTGCACTGATTACTTTTCCTGCCCTACTACTGTAATATGGTCTGTCTGTAATTTAACGGATTACATAGAATCTGGCCCATGCACATATTAAGACTCTTCCAAATACAGGCAAAATCCTCCAAACCCACGTGATTTTTCGTTCAAATCCCAATTCCCCAACCGTGCATGTTAGCAAGGTCTCCCCTAGGGGGCCGGGAGACCAGCCCCCCACTGCCTGCCCTACTGTAAGGTATCTGTGTCGATTCTCCATCAACCAACCTTCCAGGCCAAGGTTAATCCCAGATATGGTCAAGACGGCGCGGATGGGTCAAATCAGCCAGCTCATGTGAAATACCTCAGGGACTAACTTGCTACAGTTTAACAAACTGTGGCTCTGGGATCTCTGAGTGATTCAAATACCAAGCCTGAAGCGTCCCTTCCATATGCCAATCGATCGCTCTTGAATCTATTAATCGGGCAGTTTCAACTGTCTCTGGCCACTCAACGCCCCAGTCTAGATCGCGCCACTTGATCCTAAAAGGAGGCAGACAATCATTCATCTGCTGTGAGAACTTTGCTCGAAAGTCCGGTTCCTGTATTTGCTCATCGCTAAGAGACTTAAGGGCCTCCCAGAATCTATGCCTGTTGGACATGTAAATCTCTGAGCAAGAGTCTGGGCAGATATTGACGTGGACAATGGTAGGGATCCGCGGTTTCTGAGCTTGGGCTGTTGTAAGCTCGGATCTCCATGTAAGAAGCCTAGCTTTTACCCCTTCGGCGTATGCTACATGGTAAGGCTGAGATCGAGACGGACTAGTCAAGTATTCGTTGAAATCGCTGTTTCGGTACCCGGTGTAACATAATGGCCCGAGCCTGTCCTCATCAACTGGTCGGGAACGCTCCCAGAAAGCATATCCTATAGCATCGATATCCTCAACAGGGATGCAAGCGACGGAGCTGGCAGGTGTCTTCACTTCCACAGCATGCGAACCACGGAATGGATAGAGCCAATACCAAAATTCTTCTAGTCCCCAGTCCTCAAGCAACAGCTCGTCAAGACCCGAAAGTAGAGGAAGAATAGACTGAATTTTATTGGCCAATTTGTCCTGATCCGTACCCGTTGAGGGCCTTTCGAGGATGACGTTCTTGACTTGTTTCAAATCATCCACACGGTATTGACCTATATCCCACTGACAACCTGACAGTAACAGACCAGGCTCAGGACATGGATATGGCGTGTGAGCCTCTCCTGGAAGACCAGATCCGTAATCTCTATCATCTGTACGAGGAAAGCTTTCTACTGTATGAGGGATGCAAAGACGGTCTCGGCCAGGGTGAAACCAAGTCCTTGGACCTGTTGTTCGAGTCGCAAAGAAGAGCCGATAGCCCCAGTTAACGAGTGCTTGCCGTGATTCTGAGCATACATGCAAAAACACAGGTATCTCGGCGTCGCTGTATAAGCAAGATTTGCGGGTCAATTCGAATGCGAGTTCAGGATAGTCGACAAGCCAGTCCGTGGGAATGCGTGGTGTTTCCTCTGACGGCTGCCAAGGTTCGTGGAGAGGCTGATTTGAAGTGAAACCGTACGCTTCTAAGCATGTCTGCTTGTGTCGGCTATTATATGATGCCCATGGAATTCTATGTCGCCAGTTATGTGCAAAGGCGGCCAGGTCGGGGTGTAACTTTGGAACCTGCATTTCAACTAGCATCTCTTTATAAAAATTTTCGAATGCATAGTCGAAATAGCTCTCGTAATCTTGTTCGGCCCAAGCCCGCTTTTCCTTGGGATTAACTGGCCCTTCCTCGACACGAACGACCCGACGAGGGGTAGCGAGGACGTAGATTGAATGCCTCAGATCGTACGGGAGATATCTAAACAGATGAAATTGGTCTAGTTTGGGGTTTGCATTCGATGTATCATCCTGAGTTCTGGAGCGTGGATTTCGTTCAGTCTGAGTCATCTTAGTGTTGGGACGCCTGATTGATTGATCAGAAGGATGACCGGATTGGTTTGAAGACTGAAGACACAGAGCTCGAAATATATATCTAGGAGTGGATCGAGCACATTACCATCAAGAAGTGAATGTTGTGCAAAGCAATTTTGGGATAAACAAGTCTGTTCAAAAAGTTATGAGGTTTCAACAAAAGCAGAGGGAGTGAGCGGTAAGTGCCAATCCTGCAGGCAGAAACCCCACTATTTATCTTCCAATCATATAGGTCGGCTTTCAGCAGCGCCTTACGGAAGCTCTGATCCAATCGATCCATATGACGCCAACAAACACGCGACTTTGCATACAGTACTAGGCAGAAGTAGCAGGTAATAGTTATGGGAGCAACAGAACCTATTGCGAGAGATTTGACTATCAATTTAAGGAATATGCTGAAGTGAGGAACTAAGGCACGTTTCCTGTAGCTAGGGTTACCCATCTGATATCCCTAAAGCATACGTCCGGGAGAGCATGAATCATTACACAATTAAAACAGCATATCAGTGCTTGTAAACAGTCGACGCATAAGTAAGCAGTACGATGCGTCATTGCGAGACACAACACTGATGATTAGATGTTCAACGAGCCTGATAAGTGAAGTGATTATTTGCCATCTGTAGGAGGCCGGCCATGACTTATGCGGGAGGCCAACCACTCGGGTGGCAGCTCGGGTATTCACATATAGGCAGCTAGGAATACGCATGAAATTTGGGTTTCTCATTCCTATTTATTCATCTCCTCCCTTCAAACGATTACAGCACTTGTTAAGTCCTTTTGAGATGAAAAAGAAGAAACTCGTCAGTGTCATAGTTGAAAAGACTGGCCCCTCATCTAGCATATCCCCAAACACCCCGCCTCGTCTTACGATGGCGCCTCAAGGAGTTGAGGAATTCCTCGCGTCTCTTAAAGAGTAAGACCATCTACTGATACGTCAACCATGTCTTCTGACATATGCTTAGGTACCACAATAGTGATGCGCTCTCGGACGTTATTGTTACCTGCGACGGTCAAGAGTTCAAGGCTCACCGGGTCATCTTGTCTGCCCACTCGAAATGCTTCACAAAGGCGCTGAATGGCGACTGGAAGGTACATCAGGCTCCCCAGGTCCGTGAAAGGCCTTCCGCTTATAGTATGTAGGAGAGTTCCGAGAGAAAGATCGACATCAAAGATTTCGACCCAAGTGTCGTTGAAGCAATGCTCCGATTTATCTATTCATTCGAGTACAGCAACACTTATGGGACTTCCTCCATGGTCTTTGACGCCCAGATGTGGCAGATTGCCGACAAGTACGATATTCCTGCCCTCATGGCGGAGTCAAAGAAGAAGTTCGAGATTGCGGTAACCACTGGATGGAGCATGGATGACTTTCCAATGGCTGTTACTATTGTCTATGACTCGGCCCTCCCAGGACTTCGTGATATTGTCGTGGAAACTGCCAGTAATAACATCGACAAGTTGATCTGCAAGGATGGCTTTTGTGAACTCATGAGGGCGACGCCCCATTTCACAGCCGATCTTATCCCTTGTCTTTGTGGCAAGTCGTCGGGATCAGTGCACCAGTACAAGTGCCCGTCATGCAGCAATAGATTCTGGGGAGAATTCTCGGGCGGGTCGTACTATTGTCCGTGCTGCTCTAACCGCCGTTCAGATTGGGATTTCTACCAGGTTAAATAAAGCTCTATGGATCCTATCATGAGCGAAAAGATGTAGACAAAGCATAGCCGAATCTAGAACAACTGTCATGGTGAAATCTGTAACAGTGAAGTCTTAGTCAAACGTGAAAGGTAAATGACAATTAAATAGCAAACTCTTCAATAAAGGCAACATTTCAAGCTTCCTTGGGTTCCAACTAAATATATTTCTCTTCACATCAGGATTCCCCTACTCCCGACGGCGTTTCCTCCTTGACCATTCCGTAGCTCAGCGGACCTTCCACCGACAAACTCATCATAACCTAAACTTAATCGCTGTTTCTCATCATTTTTGATACTCGCCCGTGAAACACGCAAGCTCCTCTCCAAATGCCTCCAAGCAAGTCGAATTTCCGGCTTATGTGACGCTTTGTCGTCTGACTTCTGATCTCTTTGGCCCTGAACTCCTCGTCGGCTTGCCTTGCCCTTGGAACGTAGCTTCACCACCGTTTCTTCATATTCAACCAGTTTTCTAAGTTGCGTGCGCCGGTCGACAGAGTTAGCATCGGAGTACAGTCGGTCTTGTTCTGCACCGTACCAGAACTGTACAATACTAGGTTTCCGAGATGCTTAGACCCGAGATTTTCCATTGGTGTTTGTTGAACTGACATTTGTATCTTTGTCTCCCAGATACTCGTGAATGGCCTCAAGCTGCGCATTGGAGATAAGGCACCGCGCCACCTATGAATGGGCAAACATGAACCTTTTGTACAGCTGAGGCCTGTTCTCCAGGGGCAGCCTCGATCTTGATGGGGACTCCGACCATGCCCTCGGAAACCAACGCTACACATAGTGAGGAGGATAAAGCAGCGTGATGGTTGTCTGGAGCATCTTGCCATTCCTCCAGCCCGGCTACTACCTTGTACAGCTGTCATTGGATGGTTATTTATCTGGCTAAATCTATATCTTGTCACCTGTCAGGCTGGTGCGTCATCTTTGCGGCACGGTTGATCAGGGCGTACCGTGTTAGGAAATCAGGGTCTAAGCTGATGTCACTGTGGCGATGACTTCGAATCGCTGTGTTTTGTGTTCAGGCTTCGAGGACTTGTGGGGGAAGCGATAATCGATATGACATCGCCAAGGCGAATTTTCACCGTTGATTTATGATAATTGATGACATGGTTGTTTCTTTGATTGGAATCGATCACCACTTCCATTACCTATATAACAATGCCTTCAGCCTGCTAAAGTCGAACATGAAACCGGGAACACAAACACAAAGCTCTACACCTTTACGACACTGCTTTCACAAATCCGCACTTAAATCATAACTACTGTCTCATATCACTATCATAATAACATGGCTCCCAAGTGAGTTTTCTACCATCTATGAAATGCATGTCTGTACTAACACTCGCTCAGCTCCAAGCGCCGCTTCTCTCTCAGTGCCCTCTCTCCCGCATCAAGGAGATACAACAAGGTCATGAGCGACCGACCCGACAACCGTCGATCTATCGACACTACAGCTACTACTTCAACCATGGGCAGCATGCCTGTCATTGAGGTCGAGAACCATCTTGTTGACCCGGCGTATCGCTGGACAACTGCCAATCGAATTGGCTAGATCTGGCAAACAGCAGATCGTTTTCTGTTTGATGCGATAGCGCGATGATACCAATGTACATTAGTCTGTGATTGAATTTGAACTGTCTTTTCTTTGCCATGCTATGTTTACTCGATGATATTGAAGTCGGATCACTGGAAAGCGGGCTCCGGCTTAGAGCCGTAAGGAATAATTCTAACCATATGTCTCCTCTCATTATCCTGAAAATCAGGCACAGCAGAATGTGCCGTTCCCCTCTGATCCCAAACCACGACCGTGCCCTTCTCCCATTTAACCCTGCAGCTGAAGTCCATGCTTCGAATGTGATTCTTCAAAAACGACAGCAAGTGATCTGACTCCTCTGGTAGAAAACCTTCAACCTGGCGAGCGATCGTGGGATTAACAAATAATGAAGGTTTGCCAGTGACAGGATGTTTGATGACGAGGGGATGCGTGGCGTTGATCGCTTCTGCAAGAGCACGTTCTTGACCGACTCTTCGTACTTCACCTTCGGAGGCTGACGTGTGGTGAAGGTTAAGGCTGTGAAGTGTCTCTCGAAATGCAGGGGAGAGAGCTTCGTAGGCTGCGGTAAGAGACGTAAAGGCTGTGTCGCCACCACCTGATTCAGGAATCTCGAGGACCCAAAAGAAGGTGGTCGACGGTACGTTAGGGGTAAATGTCTGGTCAATATGCCAGAGGTCATATGTCGTCCGAGGTCCTAGAAGTTTTCTCAAGTTGCCGCTGTACTCTTATCAATGCACTGGCCACCAAGGAAGACATGTCATTGCTGGACTCACGTCTTCTCATCGGCATAGACAACGTGAAATTCCGGGCCTGTACCTTTCGGATACCCCATCGTGGGATGCTGATGAAGCGGTCCATAATGCTTGACAATTTCCCTCTGTCTATCAAACCCTACATCCGCAAAATCCTGGTCCCTCTACCAAAAGTCAGCACTATCAATCCCCATCATGAAGTAAACTCACAAAAACAACGACGCCTCTTTCAGCAGCCAGCAAAGCCAACTCATCGAGACCCTCCCTCCCCAACGCACTAATCTGCACACCCCGGACTTCGGTGCCAATACGTGGGGTAATATTAACCGTCGTAGCACCCTTTAGTAAATTCGCTTTGGCGGGATCAGCTAGAAGCCCTGGCTCTTCCGCTTCAAAGAGGGGCACAGCTACCGGTGCATTGTAGCCATCAGAGCGGGTGGGAAGATAAGCGGGATACAGCGGTTCAGACGACATTTTTGGCTTTGTTAGCGATTGATTTGGATGTGCAGGCTGCGTCTTAGATATCTCCGCCTTCGGATGGTGCAACCCGAGTTTATCGGGGCTTGTCCGATGGTTTTAACTAGAAGAGGAGATTTGGGGACTCGTTATTTGCAGGGCTGAAGACGTAAGCCGGGTGAATGTACCCGCTCTGTAGATCGAGCCAATGGTAACTGTTGTGATTCGAGATAAGCAGTGGGGTAATCTCGTGGTGTTTCTGCTAAATCGGACCCTTGATCAAGACAAACACGGTAGTTTACTGCTTGGCTCCGATCTTAGTATCACTGACTCGTGATCTTGCGATATTTATAGTCTAAGCTCGTCATGGCTGCCATTTTTTGCCTAGAATGATACTTGCCGGGGCTCTAGAACGTCTCTAGCCTAGAGTCAAAAGTGGCGGGCAGGAATGTTTTTAAATATTCTAGAGAACCCCAAGTGTTGATCATTTCTCAACTCCTCTTTTTACTTTTCAGCGGTCTTTTGAGGCATCAAAGATGTCGACACCAGTGAATGATTTTGCCTCTGAAGAGAGGCAGAATGTCGCATATGTAGAGTCGACGTCGTGGTTGGCCAAGATTCATCCGTATTTTAAGAATCCGGCTCATGTTTTGGTGCTCAAACTTGACTGCTTGTTGCTGGTCTGGGCGTTCATTGCCGGTCTTTTCAAGGTATTTATCTATGTTTTTCTGCAAACTGGATGAAATTGACGACTTTATAGGATATGGATCAATCTGCGACGACAGCTGCATATGTCTCAGGGATGAAAGAGGACCTCAAACTCTACGGCAATGAATTGGTTGAATTCACGACATATTTCTCTATCGGATATGCCCTTTTCATCGTGCCATCTCAGCTCATCCAGACTCGCGTTCGACCATCTCTATTCCTCCCTCTATGTGAGATCATCTGGGGCTTATTCACCCTCTTTACCTACAGAGCTCCAAATGCAAAGACTGTTTTTGCGCTGCGATTCTTCCTCGGTGTTTTTGAGTCTACGTCGTGGCCTGGCATTGTGAACCTGATCTTCAATTGGTATGATCACTAACCAAAATTATCCTGTTCCATGCGTTACTAACGTGCTATTAGGTATCGTCCCGAGGAGTTGGGAAAGCGATTGGCGATCTTTGGCGTCAGCGGCGTCGCGGGAAACATGTTTCTTGGCATTGTTCAAGCCGCTCTCTACCGAAACCTCAACGGCGTGTCTGGTCTTGCTGGTTGGCAGTGGCTCTTCATTATCAGTGGTATAATGACTATTTTCTGGGGCCTCGTCGGTCTCGTCATCATTCCAGACTCACCCGCCATCACTCGTGCTCTTTGGCTGTCTGAATCTGAGAGAGAACTCTGTCGTCTTCGAATGAGCGATAGCGGCGTCAAGACCTCCAGAATCATCCCCTTAAAGACTCTGGTTCAAAAGATGAAACTACTTGTCCTCAGCCCACTCTCATACCTATTTTTGGCAGGCTATCTACAGTTCGCATGGAGTCAGCGCGCAAACGCCTATTTCCTCCTCTTTCTAAAAGGTCTCCAAAACGCTGACGGAACACCCCGCTACTCAGTCTACACAGTCAACCTTATCCCACTTGGTGGCTACGCTATAAGCATAGTCTGTAACATTGGTCTTAACGCCCTCAGTGATTGGAAAGCCTGGCGCTGGCAAGTCAGCGTTGGCGCCGCCACTTTACAGCTCATCGCGACCTCGGTTCTCTCCGGGTGGCCTGATTCGTGGAAGACTATTATGGCTTTCTACTTTCTCACCTTTGCTACGGCTGCTTGGGGCTATGCTCTCCTCGCGTGGTTGGCGGAGATCTTGAGGAAAGAGCCTGAGGTGAGATCGATTCTCGTGGCTATTGCTGTTACGCTTGTCTATGCTGGACATGCTTCTATACCACTTCGTGCTTGGCGGGTTAGTGATTCACCTAGATATCCGGTTGGTTTCCCATTGGCTGCTGCGTTTAGTGTTGGAAGTATCGTGGCTATTATGGGAATGTGGTTCTATGTAAGGAAATATCCTGATATTGTGACTTGGGGGCTGGATCCTGAAGCTGCCAAGGTCCGTGGCGAAGAAGAGATCATTCCAAGAGATGATGATCAGAAGACACCTGTGGAGAGAAGTGATCGAGTTTAGCTTTTGATAAGATGACCATATAACTGATATACAATTACGCTTTGTTCTAATTCACGACTAAAGTACATAAATGTCAGAACTGTGGGTCTCGAATTCAGGGGACAGACTGGTATCCTTCTTTCGTTCAAGGCTAGTGATTACTCTCACTGCATCATGATACAGACATCACGTTTCTTGGCCACATAATTGCACCTTCACTATCAAGCCGTGTTACGCATAGCCTCAAGTGTCATTTAATCATGATAAAAGTGAAATATAAAGCTACCTTAATATACACGAAAAGATGAAGGCGATGACATCTTTATACAGCAGCCCATCTCTTAGCCGTCGATGTTGGCCCTCCCTCTCCTCCATCATAGCCAACAATAACCTGGTCAGTTCTCACTATGCCCTCCTTGGGGCTCTCTGGCCTAGACGAAGTAGTGCGGGATATCTTGTCAGCATCAACCATGTTTTCCTCGCTCCCTTCCTTCCCTTGGATCGTAAAACCATAAGTATCAACCTTCTTTCTTGGCTTGTCTTTCAGCTCGATGTCAGGTTGCTGCTGTCCGCTTTGCTTACTGTAGTCTTCGTATTGGTGCTTACCAGAGCCTTTCTTGGTGCTCCAGATGTTACGTCCCTTGAACATCTCAAGAATGGGCTGAAGCGCTGGTATACAGGCCGCGATGATGATCAGATTTCCTTCGACACTTAGAATTTTGTAAGTTACTTGATGGGTCCTCGTATGCGATTCGATGGATTTACTTACGATGTCCAATACAGAGGGTCGCATAAATCGTCTAAGGCCTATTGTCAGTGTCCGGAATGTTGATCTTGTGATAACGACACACAGTTAACGTCTTGACTGGCCAGCATTGGAACTCCGGTTGCTTTAACAATTCTAATAGCGCCGCACCTACATATGTCAGTCCAAAGTCAAGAGAGCATGATCCTCGTACTTACACCACTCCCATGCCGAGTGCAAGGCTGAGTATCAGCTTCTTCTTCAAAGGCATGAGCAGCTTCCAAAGAGTGATTGCTGGGTACACAGCGAGGTAGAAGTCCAGAAACGCGGATATTGCTACCAGATGGTCAGTTGATGCCTCCATATTGTGATAAGATCACAAGACTAACAGCTTGCCCAAAACGCCAGCCCTTCCAGTTTAGATGGCGCTAAACAATCTCTTGGCATTGTCAAGGTCCACAGGGCCCTTGAGGGAGTGCATTGCAAAAGCAAGGTGGTCACCATGGCCGTGAGAGACAGGCAGCAAATTATGCCCATGCTCCACAAGATCACCAGGTGTATTTTGCTAGGCATGAGCAGTCGGTCTAGGAGAGCGATGACGGCCAGTTTAGGGAAGCCGAGCGTTTCGATACCTGGGACATACGCGGCCATCATCCACTTGATAGTGTTTTGTTTCTGTTCTAGGCTCAAGACATCGAAGTGTTTACCATTGCCCCAGTATACAGACATCGTGAAGAAGATGTTGGAAAGAATAGCGCATATCTGTTGTAAAATAGTCAATAGGGAGGTCTCATGAATGATAGAGGACTTGACGAGTAACTTGCAATTGACAGAACGATAAAATAGTCATCGATGAACAGCGTCCGATGAACAGCTCCACGAACGAAGAGTCGAGAAAACACAAATAGAAGTGCCAAGACTGTGAATGTCCAGCAGACTGCAATTATCATTGGTCCCTTGTCATCCATGTTGTCCAGGGCTCCAGTTCAGGCGCAATGGCACGAGAAAGTGGCCACCATAATGGAGAGTGTCTACTCTCTGGCCTGCTTCACCATTTAACAAAAGAAAACAGATACAGAGCCATCATTTCATTTTTCGCATGAGCATTAATTTCTCTTGTTGGTTACCTGCTTGATGCAAACCAACAAACAAACCTCGCCTCGGGGATAAGTGACAGGGTGCAGAGCTGTTGTCGACCCAACACCGTATGTGACATGCAGTTGAGATGTGATATCACGCATGTGAGACAAATTGCAAGCTTCGGACCTGTTACCCGGACACTTGATCTGTACTCGAATGCTAGGCCAGGAGTGGTTCCGTAAAGTTCATCTCAGCCTCCACTCCATCGCCATACCCCCAGATAGAATCAAAAGGAAAAAGTAATGTGCAACTTCAACAAAAGTTACCAAACAAAAGGCCTTGACGGATAAACACTCTTGTCACATTTATTAGCAGCCAGCAACACAACCAACAGTGAACATGGGTACAACCAACATATTTGTGAAGTCGGAAAACCTGCTCCGTGTTCCACTTTGCAATATCATTGGTAGCTGGACTCGGTAACATGATCAAAAGGAAGATATACCCCATGAATGCAACCTGGAATGACTTGGTATCGTACGTGCAAGCCAGAACCAACAAGCACTACTCCGTCCAACGGAGCAACCCCTCCAATCATGGCCATATCAGCAGGACATTGACTAACCGAGATACCTGTTTTTTTTTTTTTTTTTTTTCAATATAAGTTGAACTCAATTGTGTGTCTGCTAGACGTATAACCCCTTGCTATTACTCCTGGATTGCCACCCTAACCTTTTCTGTTCTTGATTTTTACGAAACTCGCCTACAACGTCATGGCTGAATCTGTCGATCTCTCGTTCGCAACGCGGCCCGGAAATATCGATGCCGTAGGAGACCTGATTCAGGAGTTATCCACCCTCCAGAGGGATCTTAATCATAGGGACGAAAATATTCGCCAGACGATGCTTGTCAAAGCTCGGACGCTTGTCCATTCCCTTCAAACACCCCGCGAGATCATGGTACAGCACACATGGGCTGACGTACGTTGACTTCGCCGTTACTTAACCCTACAATCTGACAATTAGAAGCCAGGATTGAATGCAGTGCTCATCACTGGAGTTGACATAGGACTCTGGAAACTCATGGTTAAGAATGGTGCTGATAAGGCTCAAAAGGCGGAAGATCTTGCGAGATCTCTAGGCATGGAAACCATTCTTCTAGGTCAGTAGTGAGATTCAGCATGGATCAGTCATAATTAATGTTTCCTGATGATAGGACGTCTCCTACGCCATGCTGCTGCCATGGGGCACCTCCAAGAAGTCGGGCAAGACGAATACAAACTCTCGAGTTTCACCAGGTCATTGAGCCTCGATGTCATTGGTGATGGGTATCTCGCACTGTATGTAGTGCTAAAAAGAAAACGTCTTCCACAACTAGATTACTGATATTCCCAAGACTCGGCGGGATTGGTCGCAGCCCAATCGAGTTCTACAAGTTTCTCCGCCAGACTCAGTGGAAGAACCCAACCGATGCGAGTCATACTGCGATGCACGTATCTTACGACACTAACTTGCCAAACTGCTTTGAGTATTTGAGATCCATTGGGCTAGGCCCTCAAGCAAATAATCACAGTTCGTACATCATCATTCCGTTAGTAAAAGTATGGATGCTGATATCAGACAGTGGGCGGCTACAGACAAGGTCGATTACCCTGGATGCATCCTTCGCTCTACCCTGTTGAGGAGACCCTTTTCCCAGGGACAGATGGATCGCCTGACGCCCCGCTATTAGTTGATGTTGCCGGAGGTCTTGGACACGATATCCACGAGTTCAAGAAGTTTTACCCTAACCACCCCGGAGTGAGTTCCACATTCACCGTAAGGGCAACCACTACTGACAAACTACTCAAGAAGCTGGTCCTTCAGGACCTACCAGTCGTTATCAATGACGTGAAGGATATCGATCCTTCGATAGAACTAATGCCGCATGACTTTCTGACCGAGCAACCCATTAAAGGCGCAAGAGCATACTTCATGCACTCGATTCTCCACGACTGGCCAGATGATGTATGCCACAAGATCCTGGCTCGTCTTGCAGAAGCCATGAAGCCTGGGTATAGCAAACTTCTTATCTTCGAATGTGTTATTCCACGAACGGGAGCATACTGGGAGGCTACAGCTGGTGATATCCTCATGATGACGCCGCTTTCAGCTCTTGAGCGTACAGAGGATAATTGGTACCAGTTGATTGAGGGAAGCGGATTGAATCTCAAGATCGTCAAGTTTTGGAAGTGTGGAGTTGCTAGTGTTGAAAATCTTATTGAGTGTGAGCTTGTATAGAGGACCAAGCAGCGAATAACATTACAAAACACTCTATTCACCCGCGTTCTACATAAATCCATGCACATATAGCTACTTCTTGCTGTTGGAGAGAACTATCGGCAAAATAATATCGATTCCTTATCCTTACAGCTTAGCGACCAGCTTGTCTCCCAAAGCCCTTATGCTCTTGGAGAAATTGGCACGGCTCGTAGTCTTCCAATCAGCACCATTCTTTCCAGGAACAGCCTCGTCACCCCTAAAGGCAAGATATAGAACATCCTTCTCACCATGTCCCATGTCTCCATTGAGGCCCTGGTTCGGGAAGCAAAGCTCCGCCAGAGAAATCGAAGCCTCGCCGGTGGAAGTGCCTCCGTTGGTATCTCCCCAGATGCCGTAGTGCTATGAAATGTTAGAAGGAGATGCATGACAGACATTTTGAGAAACTTGCCACTTCACCGTTACAAACCACGGCCATGACACTCAGTGGCTTAATACCATGCTGCTGAGGATCGAAAGATGGAGAGGCTCCCTCGTTGCCGAAAACCACGTAGGGATGAATATTTGCATCCAAGTCAGAGATGCCGTATTGGTTGACAGTGTCCTTGAATGCAGTCTCGCCCTGTCCGGTCGGGTCGTTCGAGCAAGCACCTGCATGGTTGTTGGCGCCATCGCAGTCAATATCCATATTGTCGTAGTTTCCGTCTGACCCTTTAAGAAAGACAGCTCCTGGGATATCACCACAGTATCTGGCGCCCTCGGGAAACCTGTCAGAAAGGCGGTTGGAACACGAGCCAGCCTGTTCTGTTATGAGAGTTGTATCTGTGAGTGATGGGGTAGATTTACCTTATGGTTATCGTAAATGGACTTCAGGTTTTGGGGGAGCTGGTAAGCAGAAGCTGCTGTACTCAGCGTAAGGGTGGTAATAATAGTATAAGAATGCATGGCTGCCTTGGTATCTGGAGTGAGAGAACTACTGGCTTGATAGAGATGAGAGCCCAGAAATGCTTTGCTGTTGCACAGAATATCAAAGGGAGGCTTGAAGCTTTTATATCTGGTTTGGACATTCTCATCCCTGAGTCTATTTACGATTCAACACGGATGAAGTACACTCTGCCCCTAGTTTCGAGTTCTTCATATGATATTGTTCGATGATGATCGACCAGTCTCGGGTACGTCCGACCTGCCGAACTGCCGAAGTGTTTTGACTTACTGACCACTTAGCCTTGATAGGAAACTCAAAGCAAGACCCTGGAGTTCTCTGGCAATGCCTTGTTTGAACCGGCCCTATTTCTTATCCAGGGGAACTAGGACGTAGGGCTAAATCAACTTGATCTTACAGTTGGGGCCATGTCCTTCAAAAGGCATCCAAGTGACAGGTAATAGCGACTTGTATCTCAGCGAAAGCTTCCATTAGTAATCGCTGGCATCATGAAACGATGGGCAAAGTTTGAAGGGTTCATTCTCGGGATGCCCGATAGGCGCTAGTTATGGCCCTTGAAGCGTACGGATCCTGACGTTCGAAGACGACCCTTGATCCGTGACAGTTCATTCGGAGTGGCATCTGGCCGAGGAAGCAAAGATCACAGGTTTATAAGGAAGCCCTGTTAGCTGAATACTCCCATAAGTGCAAGCATACATATCCTTGCACCGCAACTAAGATACCTACATGATGATGGATTTGAATATGTTATCGAGCTTATTGTCACTCTTCCAGGTTACGAAGGATTCTTTCGAGTCTATGTCAACATCTGTGGGGATGGGGGGGGCCTGGCTTTTGATAATCCAACCAAAGTTCCACGTTCTTGTCCCATCTTTATTAAGTCGGCATCAACTGCCGCTAGGAAGATGATCCTTCGTCGGTATTAGGCCCGCTCTATTTTAGTGTCGACCAGGTTCGATACTATCCATCGGAGGAATTACAAGCCACACGACTAAACTCTGGACAGCCAAATAATAACAAGGACAACACTTTTACTTACAATATACGCTTTCTTATACTCTCTCGTAATAACTAACAAGCAGATTTGTATTCCAGCAGGCCCATTAAAGCTACGTAGGTAGAGATCAATAGGTGGGGGGACCCCAAGAATTTCATCTCGTCTTGCCTGTAGCATTACCAGCGGCCCGCTAACTTGGTTCTGGCTATCCCAGCATACCCCTGTCTCTTCTTTTAGGGCTGAAAAGAACATAAAAGTCTAGACAGCTACACTATCAAACCATTTTCTCGGCAAGTCCCTAGTTGGTAACCCGTATTACACCTCGGGCTGTCAATTATTGGCTTACTTTGTATGCTTTTACCTTTTCACTACTCAGAGTTAGACTAGCCAGGCAGGTAACAATTATCATAGAGTCAGTATGAAGATATCCGGAGAGGCCGGCTATAATGTAACGTCGGCCTCTACTCGGCAATCTGCATGCAGGGCAATGATCGTGGTGGTATGATCGTCGCTCAAAAAGGAAGTTCCATTGTCTCTCCACACAATAGTTCCCCTGGGATCGGCCGCCCAGCCTGATCATCAAGCTTGTGTTCAACGACATCAATAGGTAATTGGTAACGTAACATACACTTTTGAGATGAGAGCCAATGAATGGCCTTCTTTCAATGCCGAAACTCTGAAATTCTCCTGTTCCTTAACTCAGTCCGGGGTGAAGCTAGCCCAATCGAGTATCCCATAAACAGACCCAAGCACGTTTCGAAACGTGGATCGAAATTCGAAGGGGTACACTAGTGCGAGAAGTATTGAGTATTTCAGAAACTGAGAACACAGAAACATATTGCAAAAAGGGAAATCCGTATCAATTCTTCGGGAAATGAGTTCACCCTCAAGACATGAGGAGTGCATGAAGTATCACCACAAAGTTGAAATGCCCGCTTACTCAATGGCCTCGAACTTCCACGATGGCATGATCTGGGGTACTTTAATGCAACTTAACGGGCCGAATAAGCTCAATGCCCTGATCAGCTGGCCCTATGCAGTAGGTTGAAGGAAAGAAATGGCGAGAAAGTAGGCTGAGACAAATAAGCGGAGTTTGAAATGATCGGCATCATGTGAGGCTGAGGTGAATAGCCTATACACTGAACAAATTACCCTCAGTATATATCTACACTATTCTTCACGATAGCCTAGTTATCCTCATTCTCATCTCGCCATTCTTGCAGCAGCTTCTCATCAAGATGCATTGTTCGACCCTTCTTCCCTTGATCCTCGCTGGCTCCGCATCAGCATGGCTTCCTCATGAGCGCGACCTGGCCGCGTTTAATCAGACTGCTCGCCACGAACAACTTGGGAAACGATTCAAGCCAAACTTACCCAGCGGTGTAACAAAGATCCGTGGTGTCAACTTCGGCGGTAAGTGAAAGGCATCTCCTCCGACACACGTTGCTGATATGCATAGGCTGGCTTGTCTGTGAGCCCTGGATGCAGCGAGATGAGTGGGCAAACGTCCTCAAGTGCGGCGACTCTGTATCCGAGTTCGACTGCATGCGCGATCACTACTTAGGATCAAACCGCGAAACTGGCAACAATCGCTTCGAACAGCATTGGAAGAACTGGATCAACCCCGCAACTGTCCAGTCCGTCCATGACGTAGGACTCAACACCATCCGAATCCCCATCGGATACTGGTCCTACACTGATATCGTCGACAAGGCTAGCGAACCTTTTGCTGATGGCAACCGCATGCTTCCTTACCTCGACGCTGTCGTCCAAAAGGCTGCTGACCTCGGAATCTATGTCATCATTGATCTTCACGGTGCTCCTGGAGGCCAGCAGGAAGATGTCTTCACTGGCCAGAACAACAAACCAGCTGGTTTCTTCAATGACTACAATTTTGGCCGTGCGCAGAAGTGGCTTGCTTGGATGACGAACCGTATTCACACCAACTCTGCTTACTCAACCGTCGGTGTAATCGAGGTCCTCAACGAGCCTGTTTCTCGCCATGATGCGAACAACCGCTATCCTGCTCCCGGCGAGGACCCAGGCTTGATTCAGAAGTACTATCCTGCCGCCCTCAAAGCCGTCCGTGACACCGAAGCATCTCTCAAAGTCCCCGATAACAAGAAGCTTCACGTTCAGTTCATGTCCAGCAAATGGGACTCCGGAAACCCCCGCTCCGTATCCTCCGTAGCCAACGATCCCTACACTGCTTTCGACGACCATAACTACATTGGTTTCGCTCTTGGTAACGACAACGGCGATCAGTACAAGCTCATGCACAGCGCTTGCACTGACTCTCGCCTCGTTAGCGGCCAGGACTTTACTTTCACTGGTGAATGGAGTATGACTTCGAACGCTGATTGGCATGACAAGAATTTCTTTAGCAAGTTCTTTACGGCTCAGCAGCAGCTGTATGAGAAGCCTGGTATGGCGGGGTGGATTTACTGGACTTGGAAGACTGAGACGAATGATCCGAGATGGACGTATTCTTATGCGACGTATCTGAATTACATTCCTACTGATGCTGCTGGCCTAGAGAAGAATGTCTACCAAGACGTTTGTGCTGGTTATCGATAGATTCAACTTGTCGTTTCTTGTCGAGAATCAGGGGCTATGGGAAAGCTCTTGGCACTAAACTAGGTAGTCTAAAGGTCTACTCAGTCTATACTAAATTTACCTGGGTCTTTTTATGATTTAGGAAAGGATATTCCAAGTTTCCTTGCCTCCTCTTGACACGCTATCTCAAGAAACTCTTGGGCCTTTTTTATATTGATTATTCGTATTGCGATCAACTAAATGGCCGTCTTTGAGTTCATGAATATATGTTCCATGTACTTGCCCTTAAAAAGTTAGGGCATCCATTCATGATCATTTCATCGCACTCGTCTATTGAGCTTCAATTCTTGCTCCAAAGACCTCCAAAGCCTTCTTGCTAGCCTCTCTCGCATTCATCCTCTCAAAATATCTGACAACATTCTTCCTCCCGGGATGAAGTATCCATGGTGCCATACCTGTGGTCTTTCCCTTCGTCAGACTGTAGAAGTGAACATCCGCCGCCGAAAACCTCTCCCCACAAAGATACTTCTTTCCCTCCAACTGCTCATCCAGCAGGTTCAGATACTGCTGAATAGTAACCTTCTGTGCCAATCTCGCCTCCGGGATAGGAATTCGATGTCCTATATCAAAGTCTGCAGTGTCCGGATCATTGCGGACCCATGAAATGACAGGTTGTGCGATTTCTAGATCCATCCGTCTAAGCCACATGCGCGTTTCGGCACGTTCCAGGGGTGTTTCGCCAAAGAGTGATTTGCCGCCTTGGGCGATCTCATATACTCGCAGATGGCGGTAACTTCAGTTAGGACAAATCCATTATCGAGAACGAGCGCGGGAACCTCGCCACGTGGGTTGATCTTTCGATATTCAAGGCCTCTGTTTTCCATGTTCATGACGTCGATGGTCTCGACGTCAAGGCTTATGCCACCTCTTTCGAGTACGAAGAGGCGAAGAACCATGGGGTTGGATGCTGGGGCGTCATAGAGCTTCATTGCTGCTCGGATATGAGAAAACTATTACAATTTCAATGATTTGGAAGATGAAAGAACAAGATGGAAGGCTGGACTTCTGTCAACAGTGACGTTTTATATATCATCAAGCCAAATAGAGTTTTGGCCCCCTACATCTCATGTAAGCCCGAGACCTAGTCAACGTTGTCTCAGATTCAGGATATAAAAGGAACTCTACAACTGCATTAATCTGATGAGCCGCACTGGCCTAACCATGATTTCCAATTCGAGAGCTGGATGACAATCGCCACCCCTTCGCAGCATCATATATACTGAACGCAAAAGTAAACGCTCCACCAGCCAGCGCAACAATCTGATCCAAATCAGTCAGAGAGACATTACTCTTCGGTGTAAATCTCATTATGCGAGTCTGGTATCCGAGCACCCTTCCAGCAAAGTACTGTGTATTGCCAATAAACCCATATTTGACAATCGAGATGATGCTTGCGATGAGAACTGCCGCGAATATATTCGACCATTTCTCAAACCCGCTGCGCCTTTCGTTAGACGAATCTTGGCCTTCAGTGCTATAAGGCTTGGCGCTGCGATATATTGTAACAACAACAGTCCGAACAATCGACACACCAGTCATGATAGCCATGATCCCCGATATGAACCCCAAAGCCAGAACAAAGTTGAAAAGAAACGGTCGAGCGAATGTGCTCCTCGAGACAGGAAGATCAGGATATGTAAAGAAGATAACCAACTGCAGCGAAAAGCACAAAAGAGTCGAAAGAGTAACGCAGCCCACCCGCTTCCACTGATATCTCCTCGACGCAGCGCTATGGAGGAAAATAGCCAGCACAACGTAGACTTCGCAGATAGCAAGCGGGGCTTCAAGCGCAGCGACGAGTTGGATGTCCTCTGGCGAATGGCTCAACAGCAAACGTGGACGATCAGGTCGATCATATTTGGCAAGTTGGTAGAGTGCATCTGCAGCTGCGACTACAGGCAGTGTAAGCGCGGCGATTGTGTCGTTTGTGATCGAGTCTAAGCGTTTCGTGGCTGGGTTGATGATCCAGCTTATGAAGACGGAGGTTACGATGATGAGCCAGCTCCAGAAGGTGCCGGGGCCGTAGAGTGAGGATACGAGAGCCCAGCGGTTGAGGTTTTCCGTCGTGTTTTCCATGGATTAGAGGTTTTTGTTAGATTTGTAGAGTTAGGATAGTTGTTTGAAGTGGTTATCATAAAGATGTGATTATGCCTTGCTAGTGTTGCGAACAAAAACGCCTTGGCGCTAAGGCTGTGTTAGACAAGGCAGTATTAAAGAAGCCAATGAGATCGACCGCAAGCGAAGCTGAGGAATAGCTGCATAGAACAACGAGAACTTTCCCTCTTCTTAAATCATATATGACTATTTGAAGCTCTAATTCTCCCTCAAAACGCTATGATCTTGAGAACTTGATAGGGAATAATTGCTAGCTAGAAGTACCCTGTACTGCCGATAGAATAAATAACCAGTATAATATATATAATGGATAGAAATGCAAATAAGATTATAACAAAAATATAAATCTTTATTAGTTTTACCTTTATTTTATGAAAACATAGTTATTTCTTCAAGTCTGTTAATACTTCTGTATAAGAACAGCTTCCTTATCAATCACCAAGCAAATACCGGAACAGGGTCTGTCGAACCACATTCTTGTCGAACTCTATTGACGGACAGTATATCAATATATTATTTAGCCTTTTAGTAGAACTATAATCTGTTCATCAGATGGACCACATCTTTCCAACACCTGGTCCATCAGGTGAGCGGGCATTTGTCCGTACCCCCGACCACCCTCCATCTCCAAGCTCAAGCCACCACGAAAAGTGTCGGACCCAGAACTGACCCCGACTCCGCTAAGCACAAACAATCCAACAATGATGTCACACTTCAATATTCAGTCCAGATGGTCAAGATTTCAATGCTCAATTGCTGGGGAATTATCATCCAAAACATCTATGTAGACCAACAAAAACATATCCCAAAAGAAGCTACGCAAAATGTGATTCATATGAGTACAACCGCTCTTTCTTTCTTTTCCCCCTCTTTCATTAGATACACCCAATCCCTTACCAAGGCTTAACCTTGAGCATGCTACCCTCCTCAGCCAAAGCCTTGTGCAGGTCGAAAGCGTTGAAGAGAAGGTGGGGCTCGTGGCCCATACCCTTCTTAAGACCCTCCGACTCAGCCTTATCGAAATAGTGGCTCAGGATGGGCTGGTACTTGGGATGCGCGCACTTGTTGATGATGACGCGGGCGCGCTCACGGGGTGAGAGACCGCGAACGTCGGCGAGACCTTGCTCGGTGACAATGACGTCGAGATCGTGCTCGGTCTGGTCGACGTGGGTCACCATGGGGACGATGCAGGATACACCGTGGGGATCGGTCTTGGAGGGTCGGCTGGATGGTGTGTGCATGATGGAGTACTTGGAGTTGCGGAGGAAATCGGCTGAGCCGCCAAGACCGTTGAGCATGCGTGTTCCGCTGACGCAGGTGGAGTTGGCGTGGGCGAAGATGTCGACCTCGACGGGGGTGTTCATGCCGATGACACCGAGACGCTTAATGATCTCGGGAGCGTTAGAGACAGCCTGACTTCGGAGGAGGATCTTGTCGGCGTAAGCATCCCAGTTATCGTAGAAGCGCTTGAAACCATCGGGGGAGAAGCGGATTGATGTGGCGGTAGCGTAGTCAAGCTTTCCAGAGTCGAAGAGATCGAGGAAAGTATCCTGGATGACCTCCGTCCAGACCTTGAGGTTCTTGAACTTGGACTCGTTGAGACCGCCGACAATAGCGTTGGCGACGTTGCCGATACCGGACTGGAGAGGCAGAAGGTTGGCGGGCATGCGGCCCTGGGCAACCTCGTGCTCGAAGAACTCAATCAGGTGGCCGGCGATCTGGCGAGATGACTCGTCGGCATCGGCGTTGGGACCGGTGGCATCCCAGTAATCAGACTCGACGATAGCGACGACCTTTGAGGGGTCGACCTTTACTGAGGGGGAACCAATGCGATCCTCGACAGCGGTGATGTTGTAGGGAGTGCGGTGGGGAGGAACGTCGGTGAAGGTAATATCGTGGAGACCCTTGAAAGAGGGGATGGCGGTGTTGACCTCGATGATGATCTACCAAGCGCAATTGTCAGTAACTAAAAGTTGGCGATGCAGGCCTGAGCTTGGCGATGACGTACCTTGTCAGCCATCTGGATCAACTCGGGAGTAGCACCAACAGAGGCACCGGGAACAAAGCTGCCATCCTCGAGAATGTCTGTCGCTTCAACAACGGTGACATCAAGGTTGGTGTTTGATCGATCCTTGGTGTAAAAGCCCTAGAGTCAAATTATCAGCCGATTGTCTTATCGGAGCCGCAATAGCTCGGTGGGAGATTAAAGCGAAGCCGAATGGTGGGGCCGCAATCAACAAATTTCCATTCTGTGCTTTGAGGTTACGTACATAGACAAGATCAGAGGGGAACATGGACAAATGCTTGTCGAAAAAGTTGATTCGTCCAGAGTTGATTCCCTTGGCGATGTCCTTGCCGACCTGGTGAGGGCTTCGTCGGTTGATCATGTCGAGAGCAGCCCATCGGTTCTCCGTCTCGGAACCGGCCGAGGCGCCGACGAACAGGGAGTACTTCATCTTGCTCTGGAGGTTGTTCTGCTCGACGTAGTCGGCCATAGCAGCGGGAACCTTCCTGTTGCGATTGTCAGTTGCATTGTTTGCGCCAACCTCGGGTAATGACGATAATAGCCGGTGCGGAGTCTGAAACTCAACACTCAACTCAATTGTAGAGCAGTGAGCTGTGCAGGAATGGTGGATAAACGTACTTGGGGTATCCAACAGCTGTAAAGCCAGACCAGCCGATATAAGAGCCATTGGGAAAGTGGTGCATCAGATCCTCAGGTCGCGCAAGCTTCTTGAGCATAGCGGGATTGCGAACGCGCGCCTTGAGGGCCGCAGAAGCAACAGGTGAAGCCATGATGATCTGAGAGCAAAATGTACCAAAAAAAAAAGAAGAAGAAGAAAGAGGGGAGATTGTTCCGTTCAAGGAGGAAGAGTAAAAAAAAAAGAGGAGGAGAAGGAAAGGATAAATAAGAGGGAAGAAAGAGAAGACAGCTCCAACCTTGGTTAGTGGAGGTCACTCAATTGGATTCGTCGGGGTGACGGTGACGAGGGGTGGATCACCGAAACCCACCGAGTCTTCAGAGCGGGGATGCATCGCTTTCAGTGGTTGGCCCGTCGGTTATAGTGGACAGCTTCAGTGTGTCGTTCTCCAAATTTGCACCCAGGTACCGTTGTGCCTTTTGGTTCAGCGAAGAGGTACAATCGCGGAGAGAAGGGAAGTTCTGCCAAGCACCGGATTTACAATTCCGTTATATCATAGGGAGAAACAGTGTAGCCCACGTAGAGAGAATAACTTGCTGATGCAGTTGATCTCCAGATCTACCGACGTTGCCGAGAGGAGAGTGCATCGGTCATGACACTATTAGGCAATATATGCGTGTGGCCTGATTCTCCTACACATCCTTGACTTTATATCTCGTGGCCTCACAACTGCTCACCTTGACTTTTTTGACCTGATGATATCTCTAGTCAACTCCATTATGTGAAATACTTCTCCGGTGAGCTTTACAACTGTAATTGTACACCGGCTCTTCCGCCGCTCATCACCTCCGAGCCCGCATTGTGGATCCCCGCCATCTTCTCCAAAAAACCATGCGCCCCATCTTCCGCCCGGCCGAGATGAGCACAGACCACCATCGGCATCACTCGGTTATCAGCCTCCAAAACACACACACAGATCGCAAGCCATGGAAATTCTAGAACAGCCCGTCCTGAAGACGGCGCTTCTTTTTCATCCGGGGTCTAGCGCCTCGGTGCCGTTTTATCTTACCCCGGAAATTTTGGTCGGCAATCATTCTCGAATCACCGCTCTTGATTCTCCCCTTGGGTTCGTCGGGACAAGGGTAAGATCTGGGGTAAAAGTATGGAGTGCTCTTATTTCACCATTCGGTGGTAGCTTCAGCGTTAGACTGTAAGTTCTGGTAATTGGCCTCGATCTTGATCTTAGTGAGCAGAAACATTTGGGTAAGTTCGGATCGTTCACTATGTTGAGCTTGCTCTTTGTCTCCCCCCAGGGAGCAAGAAAACTTCTGCCCGTGAATTGAGGTGCCAAAAAGCACTGGCTCAAAGTTCCACTAAATCTATACTGAACTTGCCTAAGCTTATGCCATTTCACTAGGTATTTTTGTCACTAAGGATCGGTCTACAGTTTTCAAGTTCTGGGGATACAAAACCGGGCATAGTCATGGCATATTCTGTTAACTAATGCAGCTCATCTTTTTCATCCTCTGCTGTCTCATCCGGATCCCTGGTACTGTTACCAACCATCCCGGATCTCTCTTCTTTGGGACGATTAGTTTGCTGCCCATACCCAAAGTCTTCGAACCCTCCCAGCCCGTGTATCTCCCCCAATATATCCTCTCCCTCCTTCTGCCATCGTTTGAATACTTCAAGATCCTCACCATGAGGCTCTGCCGAAGGTGTACCCCAGTATAGCATGCTTAACAAAGCATGGCACCTTCCATGCACTTAACCTCGCAGCCATTTCCAGTTCTCCGATGTTCCAAACCCTTCCTAATCCAGTATGCTCGTGCTGAACACGATATAAGCACCAGCCTATCATCATTGACACGTTTTGCCATCCATGTTGAGCCAGGGGGTCGAGAACGCGTGTGATGTTTTGTCGCTAGTTCACATCGACTCGCCAGCCTGGGGGGGTTGGAGCTCGGCTGGCGAAGCTTGGTAGATTGGGCACTGCGGCGGGGATTGGTCCAATTGTGTGCCCCGGGTACGAGAAGACGGGAGTTGTATTCCTCGGAGGTGGTGAACTGAGAAGGGCTCGATTCGGGAGCGAATATCGTAAAGAGCGATTGCGCTGTTTACTTTT
The DNA here is from genome assembly GCF_000149955.1 of Fusarium oxysporum f. sp. lycopersici 4287. Classification (NCBI taxonomy): domain Eukaryota; kingdom Fungi; phylum Ascomycota; class Sordariomycetes; order Hypocreales; family Nectriaceae; genus Fusarium; species Fusarium oxysporum. The sequence goes on from NC_030993.1 coordinate 770,073, forward strand.
TTGGATGCCTCGCGATGGTGGAGGAGGTACACCGGCGGGTGATGAAGGTGATTGCGCTCTTTCAGAAGGCATATTGCATATTGGAATAATGCTTATGGCGATGATCTAATTTAATGAATGTCTGATGGAAGAGTGAGAAACCGATCGTTGGCTCTACCTGCCTTATGCAGGAGTGCGCGCCTGGACGGCAATCGCTTAGTTGGGGGAAGTTGCGACTTGCCAGTTCATGCCCTAATTTTCTTGACGGAACAAAGGCCGAATGGCAAAATCCACGTTGCTGAAGCATTACGGAGTTCTTTAGTATTACTTTCTCCCTGTGCGAAGCATTCGTTGGGTGATAATGACGATTTAGTCTTCCATCTCTGGCCCTCTGTCAGAACTACCCTAAGATATCCCAATACTATTTAATCCTTTCATCACTTATGACTTTAGTTCTCTGTCAACTCATTGTTATTAGGGGCCTCGAGTCTCTTTGCGCCCCTGACCTGTGTAGGTCAATCGGCAAGCAGTAAGTGGCCTACAGTGAGGTCATCACATTAATAGCTCCGAGCATGTCTTAGAACGGGTTTTCTGGAGTCAAAGCAACTTTGTGATTGTCTACCTGCCTTTCTGACATCTCATTAAGCTAGAGTTCTGTCTTTCTCTCCAACTGTATCAAGCCATAGGCCACCAACGTCCACCATGTTCGTCTCATCCCTTGTCTCCATCCCCCTACAACTCAATCGTGTGTCGCTCACTATTCTTCATGGGGTTCTTGCTGACGTTCCACAACATTAGCCGCAGCCTCCTGCTGCGTTACAGGAATATACCTCAACTCATCTTGAACAGCCGCCTCGAAGTGATCTTCCTCCTCATGAGTCCACTGTGGATTAACTGGCCAGCCCATGAGTGCTCCAATCACATCCTTATGAACGCCCCAGACCGAGAGTCTCCCGTAACGCTCAATCTCGTCCATATTCCATTTCGTGCCCCTCTGGGTTCGATTTCCCTTCTCTCGGACGTGCTGCCAGCATCTCATCGTCATGTCTCCTAGACTCTTCCAGCGGTAGCCACCGTAATTCGGGCCGATGACGCGTCGCAAGTTTTCTTCCCAGTTGTCGTTGACAATCGCCTTGCCTGGGATAAGCATCCCGGCTCCATAGTGATCCTCTGGGCGAGGTGTGTCCGGTCGTGGAGCTTGAGAGCTTGGAGGCATAGGACGGAATTCTTTGAAGGCTGGGGATGGAGGGGGAGGACCCATGGTGGGATCATAGACAGTACCGCTAGGATTGCGCGCGAGGTCGCTTACTTTCCTGTAGAAGTCGGTCGAGTAGATCTTGGCAATCATGCGGGCCTCCTCGTCAGGGACTCGTTGGTTAGGCATTGTGGTTTTAGTTCGGTGTAGTGGATGTGTTGTTGTGATGATATAGCGTCTTTGTTATAATGTGATTCTTGTGTTGATGGACCAGCACATTGTTACGTCGCCCAAAGCCTCCTTATATCACCTATTGCTGCGAGCGAACTGTCCATGAATAACTATCGCAGTGAGGGGATTCAGAGTGATGCAGTGGAACCAAGGGACTGCATACCCCATTCTGACTAGCTGCTAACTTCACTTCGCGTCTTATTCAGGGGAAGGTTCGAGGGTGATAATGCTATCGAAACGTCAGTTTGACTGTGATGATGCTGCCGAAACTCACGGCTGGCAACTCCCCGAGCTTTCATTCAGCGCATCAAGGACGGGCTGTAAGTTGACTCGCCGAAGTAGCCCAAAGCTTTGAGTGTCATTCACTGTGCAGTCGAAACTGTACTGTCCAAAGTCTGAGATAGATTAGCGAATAAACTGTCACCTCTGGCAATGCGAATAACTGGGGTCAACTACACGACCGATTGTCTGGCTTAAGCTATCGTAATAGCTAACATCGAGTACTCCTGGCTGAGCGTTCCTTAACGCTGCTAAGCCTGCCGCTCATCTGCCATATCCGAATCATGATCCTTCGTCGTCTCGTCCCATATCACCTATTCCGGGACTTTGCCTTCTTCCAATCCACAATCTCAACTTCCTCCAGAATCTCGTCTTCCTCCGGTATCTCTCCCTCCAGAGCCTCACCTCCTTCCAAAATCATCTCCTCATCGTCCATAATCTCCTAGAATTGCTTCTCGATCTTGTCCGTGACCGGGTCATCGGGAAACCCAATGAGCGCCTTGACAGTCGCTGAATCAACTCCCTACTGCGTCAATCTCGCAGCCTTGTCAAACTCCTCGTTGTTCCAGGGACGTCCGAGGTGATGACTTCCCTCGGGCTTGTCCTCAAGCTCCTCCTTGGCCTTGTTCGCCATGTCAGCGCAGTTCTCGTACTTGCCGACGTGCTCGGGGCCGAGGACGCGAGCGACGTTTTGCTGGAAGTCGCGGTTGGCGGGCGAGTCGTGGAGTGCAGGGTCAGCTTCCTCTGGCTCGGGGGCATACTCCTTGTCTGGGGTCTGTTGGGGCTTCTTGAAGGAGTACTTTCGGATGGAGGCCTTGATAGCAGCGGCGTCCTTGAGAGGGGAGGGCTTTCGGGCGGAGACTTTGGGGGCAGTGTCTCGAAGGGGTGAAGGACGAGGAGGAGGTGGGCAAGCATACTTCGCTCATGGGGGGTCAGGTCGGAGACGCGCTTGTAGAGGGGGTTGTTATAGAACTCCGAGAAGTCATCGTCGTCGTCGAGGTAGTTGTGCTGAGTAGGCATGATGACGAGCTGTTACAGCGAAGGTTGTTTGTTCTCGGTGTAGTGTATTCTTGTGTTAATGAGGGTTGTATGTTGTGGTGGTTTGTGAAGAATAAAACCCCAAGGAGATGTGCGTGTGTGGGTGGAGGAGTAAAGGTTTGAGTTCATCCCGTCTTGTTGTGGTGATGTATTGTTCAGGGGGGTGATGATTATTCGGCTTGCTGTTCTGTCACTGCTCTGGCAGTGGCAGCTGCGATGCCCTCGCAGTTCGCGCGGCTGTACACAAGGTGTTGAGCTGCCACTGGCTCCTTTCAGAGTTCAGCCGTGAAGGCCTGAGGATAGAACTCTGAGACTTTGAAACTCAGCGATGGCTAACATTCAGGTTACTGGGCGATGAGAACCATCCACTGAAGTCAACCTGGCCCCAGGGAGCAAGAAAACTTCTTATATTAAATCAGGATCCTAAAATAAACCGGTATCAAGGTTAAGATATACTAAACTTACCTAAGTTGTGTCATCACTTAGAAGAGAGGTCCTAAGTTTTCTTGCCTCCTCTTGCCTACCGAGGAGTCAAGCATCATTCGTTGTTACAAAATTAACATTAATACCTGCGCTTAAATATCAGATCGCTCAACATGCAAGTATATGTCCCCAACGCCTGCTCCATCCCTACTCCTCTCCCTTCTCATCGACGCAACACTCGTCTTGACAACCTTCTCGATCGCATCACCGCCACACACAGCGACAGCAACATTACCCGGTACACTACCAACAGCCGTTCTGATGAACGTCGCGATCTCGGGTCGACCGTCTGTATGTTCGATAGCCGAGGCATGCGCCCCATCAAAGTCCATGTCCATCTCCTCCTTCAGCAACTGTTCTTCTCTTCCACTCTCCGACGAGGCACTGGAGTCTATTGAGAAGCGCTCCAGTTCGACACTCGGTCCTCTCGTGGGCTCTTCGATCAATCTTTCACGACTTGCGTTCGCGTCATCACGAAGGACGGCATCGGAAACAGTACCAGCGCCCTTCGTAATGGCGACTTGAACATTCACAGATATTCCCATCTCCTTCGCCCTCGACAGCACGCGCGATACACGCTGAAGATATGGTTCCGCATGCGCCTTCCGACGAACAATATACAAAGCGTTGATCTTACGAACACACCCGGGCGATTGTGTCGAAAGCAAATCTTCGAGAACAGGCGTAGTGAACGATCCTCCCGTCGACGCAGCGACAAGAACAACATTCTCATACTGCTTCCAATTAGGCACCGCGCCAAAAGGTCCTGTTACCATAACCCTCATACTCCCATTATCACCCCTTAATCCCGTCCTTCTCGCCCAATCATTGAGATCCCTCGTCAATCCCGTCTTCGTCTTGATCGTCAGTTGAACATCCTGGCTCTTGCCTTCAGAATCTGGAATATGAGCAATCGTAAACGGATGCGGTGTTTCCCATCGAAAAATCGGCGACCAAATCAAAACATGCTGCCCAGGCTTCCACTTGAAGCCAACATTTCGAATAGTCATGAACGTTAGTTCGTCGTCGACTGCTTGGATACTGGCGTCGTATGCGTATCGCACAGATGGGTTCGCCGAAACTCGAAGCCGAAGATTCCGCCAGATCGGGTTCGCCGAGCGCGTTACTACATCGTATGTAAATACGCCCACGGCGCACCAGATGCTGAAGAGATGGTGGTCTGGAACGTGAAGGACCAAAAAGACGAGAAGCAATACGACTGAGATGATATGCTGTACCACGAAGAGTTCGTACTTCATACGTCGGAAGAAGGGTAGGGTTGACACAACCGTCCAAGCTAGGATGAACCACGCTCCAATTCCTGGGAGTACCATCTTGACGGTCTTGATCTCGGTCCAGAAGAAGCTGGCGGCTAGCCATTCCCATGCGAAGAAGCCGCCGTGGATGGTTGCGCTTGCGAAGAAGACCCTTGATGCCCACCTGTGAAACCAATTGAGTCTCTCGTACGAAGTTCCAAGTAACAGTCCAATTGGATTGACGCGCACGGCGAGTAGAAAGGGCAGCGAGGTCTGTGTCGCAGTTATCCAAGCTGCGCGAAACGCAATGCGCTCGTGGAAATTGGCGTCGTGATGAATGGATTTGTATGTTACAAGGCCCGCCACGAACGCTGTGTACGCGACAACGACGATTGTCTTGCGAACTGGGAAAGTCGCTGACCGAACTGGAAGTCGAAATACTCTTGATGCAAGAGCTTTTGGCGCATCTACCAACTTCTCTACCATCGAGATTGACGTATCTGAACTGGCCCCAGCATCTCTTCTTTTTATCCTGGAATGTCTCAGCCCTATCCCTTCGTCATTTTGAGTCAACATACCGTTGTTTAGCGATGAAAATTGAGATCAATCGTGAGACAGAACCAATTATCAACACCATCGCCAAGACATACCAGTAAAGACACGCGAGAAAGTGCTGTCTCACTGAATCTTCACTCTGATGCCCATGACCGTGGCCATGCTCCTCCTCTTCGTGACCGTGTCCATGACCGCCGTGTCTTCTTAACAAATCCATTACGATAACATGAAGAAGAGGAAGAAGTGAGATGCCTCGTGTTGGAATGAGAGCTAGCCTAGCCAGCAGGGTAAGGTTAGATTACGTGATGAAATCTCCGGATGGGCCGGGTTGTAATTGGTGGAGGTGTCACTAGATGCGAGGGAATCTTGCTCAAATGGGCGCAGCCACTGAAGGTCTGGAAGGTATTTACGACGGCTGATTCTAGGGAGTAAGAAGGCTGTGCTCAATTGGTAGAATGGTCTTGAGCATTGAGATGGCTGAACTTAATCTCAGCTTTGTGATGATGCTATTTTGGGAGCACTACCCTATACCACTGTGGTTTGAAAGATGGGTTTACAAAGTGAGGAGTGAGGCTTTCCGAATAATATCTTGTCGGCGATTGGATAGCTCGTATACGGCGTCCAACAAGGTAGATCGAGTATCTTAGTTGTTTGGGACCATTGTGCGGTCCTCGTCAGGAAGCAAGAAGACTTTAGACCATAAAACAGGATGCAAAAATCAACTCATTAAAGAGTCCTATAAGCTCGTACTGATCTTTACCTAAATCTTTTGTCGCTTAGGATCCAGGTGTCAAGCTCTTTTACCTCGTCTACCTTAAGCAGCATGCTGAACAACATCAATGCGGTCAAGGCAGTTTCCATTAATTGGACGTCTGGAGCTTCTGCATCTTATGATTAGGCAGCATTTACGAAAGGGAATTCGTTGACCAAGCCGAGAGAGACCAGTCACGAGGACCCCTCGAAGTCCCTAATTATCGCGATGTCGCCGTCCTGACTGGTGGCTCTCCTTCATGCTCAAGGTCAAGATGCCCAGAAAGCCCAGACTAACGAATTCCTGATCCTCAATCCCATCCCCATTGTATTGGTAATGTATTCCCGAGGTCTTCACCGAATGTCATGACGCAACACGCAAGCAAAATCGCATTGACCGACGTCGACAAAACATCCAACTCATCACCTGCAAGGCGTCCAATGTCTCAGCCCGTATCAACATTTTTCCACATTCCCAATCACCACTGCCATTCTTAACACTCTCTGCCGATCACCCATCCGTAACCGGCTTCACTTGTGCACATGACCAAGCCACCGATCGTCAAGGTGCATAAACAGCGTCACATTGTTAAAAAAAACATGTGAAGTTCAATTTTCGCAATCGATACGACTCTATTGGTTCCGATGTCGGGCGCGTCGTCTGTCTCAAACAACATCTCTTTAATGGGCATAAGGAAAAGATAGGCGTTTATAAAAAGAAAGGGTTTTGGAACATGCAGTGATTTGTTGGTGGTTAGAGATTAACTTGCAGCTTTTTGAGGCACAGCTCGTAGGTGGCTGTCTCTTTTTTCGTTCCTGGGCGTGGCACCCCAAGAGCCCCCAAAGTTATCATGTGCAGCACGAGACCTCTACCACGACGAGGAATGGTCATGCAAAAAGAGGGTGTTGTCGTTTTATTGCATCAGATGCACAGAAATCTGATCTGGATGAAACCCTCGGCTGCTCATCCTATCTTCACATGCTGCGAAATACACTGATGATAGGTGCTCGATGATTCAGGCACAGGCACAGGTACAAAGTGAGTTGTCATGCATCTTCTTTTTCTGGGGATCCCCTATCAACAGGTTCCAAGCGCTCGCCAAGACCTGTACCCCATTCACGATTCCTCTCGTAACTGAACCCCATTTTCAGCGACGGCGTCAAAATACCTTAGTAGCCACGGGAAGACCCGGCGTACAAAGAGAGGTCTGTGTTTCAGACGCTGGGATCACACCCCGCGATTGAGTGATTTTAGGCGCTCTGTGAAACTGGTCTGTGACTTCTGGATCGAAGCTGATCAGTGCGAAAAAGAACGGACGAAAATGAGACCTTGGATGATTTGCATATCAGGTTCAGCTATTGACGGGTCGATTGTATGCAGGCATGGATGGGTTATGCATCGGTATTTGTGTCCCACTTGATGTTTGACACGTGGATACCTTGAAGCATAATGAACTTGAGACTGTGATCATGAATATCACTCAGTCGGCTTTGTGAGTACATTATTCAGCTACTATGGATGGCAAGGCTTCAAGTCTTGTGCAATCCTACAGAGAAACAGAGCACGGCGTAGAGAGTGTAAACGCCAGCGGACGGACCGACAGAAAAAAGGCGCAGCAACGCGAGAGCGGGCCGCCCAAAAGCCAAGTCCCAATTAACCCCTGTCGCTCGCCTGCGTGACGTGGGACCAACCCTGCTAGACCCCTTCTAACTTGTTTGTGTCAAAAGAGGTGTAGAGGAAAAATTGTCAGTCCCTGCAGACGTATCGATAGACTGCTTATTCCTTCAACCCTTTCGGTATGTTTGTTCCGTAGCCCGCCGACTTGTGCTGTTCCTGAGCTGATAAAAATACAGAGGCGAGGAGGAGTCAGAGACACTAGAGGCGGGCATCATGCCGGGCCACCCCCAGACACTCGGACTCTTTTGTGTCGGGGGATACAGTGATACAAGCCCATGTCTCTCATTCTCACTCTCATGAAGCAGAGCTGAGCATGTGAAGATGAATATCCAACACTGGTCCTACAAGCCGTCCACGTCATATGATTCCCTGCTTCACATTCCATACCTTCATATAGAAACATCCTCAATATCTTCCCATCGTCTTTGCACTTCCCATCGTCTTTGCACTTCACATTTTCGCTTTTTCTCGGTCCACCTCTTTCTGCAAAGCCCCATAACTTCCTTTCTCTTCCGGTCCCGCAGCCGATCGCCAACGCGCAAAGCCGTCGTGGGTCATACCGCAACTCCACCAATTGAGTAACAAAAGAGCTCCACTGGCCTGGCCAAAGTTTGGGTAAGGTGATATTTTTCTTGTGGTGATCGGTTGACGGTTTGGACTAACGGATGGGCTTGTTGAAGAGAGAAAAAACAGGACCGAAATTGACTAAAACAACGCACCGCTTGAGATCGTCAATACCATTCGATTCGGGATTGTTGACGTGTGATAGAGCAAGGCAGAGCAGATTGAGAGTCAAATAGACAGACACTCATATTGTGTTTGTCTACACTCACTGTGTAGCTGCTTAAGCTTATTGTTACTCATAATTAACCTCACTTCACTCCAACCCACCAAAACACAAATACTACCCGGCTTTTACTCCCGACTTTCCCACTCACTCACCATTACAAAACATTATCCACCGTCAAAACACCAACTCGTCCTATTCATCAACGCTATTCCTTAGGTACATGACACCACCACCGTCGTGCATATCCTTTCACCGCCCAGAGGCCAATCCAACACCCCTGGTCCCCAGCATCCCGCTTAGAGCCCCTGCTAGGGCCCTGAACTTTTTCTCGACTGGGGGGTTCAACTCGGGTTAAGTTAAATAACAAGAGAAGGCAGACCGCAACTTTTGGTTCTTGTTGTTTCTCCCGCAACCAGGTTTTTTCGCCTTCGCTTCGCTTCACCGCGGAATAGAAGTGGAAAGCTTATCCCCTTTCTCCTTTTTTATATATTCATTACTTTGTCTCTCGTTTTTTTGTTGGTGACTACGGACCTTGGCTGGACTGGGTCGGAGATTGTGTCTGCCGTTCTTGGGGGATTATTAGTAAACGGGTGCTGTTGTGAATACCCTCTACCTCATCATACACCCATTTACCTTCTTTTACTGGAACGACACACAACACACTAATCTCACCTTCATTCACCTTGCCTTATACTTCGACTGGTCAGCCTGGTATCGTCGGATGTTCGCCCATCATGGAGGAAAGGTCTGAGTCGCGAGCTTCAGGTACAACATACCATAGCTTCGCAGACACGGAGTTGTTTGAACCCATGTCTCCCCCTCGACCACCTGTCACCCACGATACAACCAGTCTTCAACACCTCGAGCATCTTCAACATGAGCTTCAGCGCCAGCAGCGTGAAGCTCCGAGTAGCAAGGACTGGGTGAGAGAGCGTCGACCTGGCACAGCAAAGATGCAGCGACAGGATTCGGGCTATGAGTCAAACACGCCCCGACGAACCTCTACTTCTAATACTTCCCACGGCGGGTCTACTATTAACAACGCTCACCTTCTTGTTGGCCGACGCTCGTCAAATGGTTCTTCCAAGGATGGTAGTGGGAGTGGTAGTAGCAACGGCTCAGGAGTCAGATCTCGTTTCCGAGATCGTCGCCCTTCACTCCGTCGAGCAGCAAAGACTCACCCCGTTCAACCAACACGCACATCCAACCAATCTCTCCACCTCGTACGCACCGCAACAGCTACTTCTCCACCCAAGCAATCCGCCGCATTCTTCCACTTCCCATCGCCAGATCCCATCCAGCTCGCCGACACCGTTCCCGACCGCCGCGTTCAACCCACGCCCATTCCCTCACCACCGCCTCAGACAACACACTACTGGACCAGCGACCGCACCCGCCGTCTTGAATACGCTGCCATCGACGCTGCGACGCGCGGCGTGAAAGGCTGGGTGCTCAGACATCTTGTCCCGGATTGTTTTGTGTCGTGCGAGAATAAACATGTCTCGTTCGATGATGATTCGGGCAGCGTGAGAAGGTATAGACTTGAACTTGAGGATGATCATGCTGAGAAGGCGGGAGGAAAGTCTGTGCGGCGACGCAAGGGATGGAAATTCTGGCGCCGCAGAAAGGTCGATGCTCAACCTACGGCCTACATCTGAACAAACCCAACCACGAACAAAGAAACACCCCTACACCCGCATATCGCATCGCATCGCATCGTTGGCGTTATATACCCGTTGGCTTTTACATCGAGTTAATTTTACAGAAGGACACCTGCATGATACAAGAAGATAATGATTTGATAGCATTCGGAGCGAAAGAAGGAAAGAAAGTATGATCTAGATGAAGAGATGTTGCATGAAGCTTCTATTCTGGTGAGGGAAGTTTATTCTTTATTTATTTTATTTACCTGCGAGTTACTATTTACCAGATACTTCGGCATTTATTACTATTTATACCATAAGCATAGTTAGTATTGTTTAAAGACAAGAATGATTGACTTTTAGGCAAACATGTTGAACCTGGTGAGGTCCGTGACCCGTTGTTCTTTGTTCTCCGGGTGTTAATAGCTTGGACCGAGCGTTGTTCAAGAGCTTGATGATGATATAATGACCGGGCCTCTCAATTGACCGACCAATTTCTGAATACTGCAATTTTAACAGCCGATTCATAATGTCAGAGCCGATCTGCAAGAAACAGCCCATGATGCTCATCTCGCCGAATGAAACGCCGGCCACGAGCCGCTCCGCTTCCGAGGGCCCACTCCGGAGGTCAGCTTCGGAGCCTTGTCAAACGATATTCCCAACCCGGCGCAAATCACTAGAATTTGTGGCTCCACTGGCCAGGGAGGAGGAAATTGATCGGGAGGTGGAAAAAGTTCCGATGAGTCTTGCGAGGATTGTTGTGAATATGCAGGAGCATTACGCGGCGGAGTCGGAGGCTGAGAGACAAAGAACAGAGGAGTTGGCGAGTCAGAATGAGGAGATGATGAGGAAGATGGGTGAGATGGAGAGGAGACTGCAGATGCATGTTGTTCTCATGGATGGATTCGTTGGGTTTATGAGGGATGTGAAGGAAGGGAAGTTTGCAATTGGCGGAGGTGCTGAAATGGAGATTGCAAAGGCATTTGGGGGAGAACATCTTGCTGAGGTCAGAGGGCTTGTAGCGGAGAATTACATGCCAGTTCAACAAAGCGTGGAACAGCCGACTACTGAGACTATGGTCTTTTATGATGAAGGTGAGGTTCAAGAAACAGCGGAAGTCATTCGACACGTGAGCGTTGATGAATCACCATCAACGCCTGACCTGGAAGCACCTCCTGTACGAAGCACTGGACGACGAGCACCAAAACGCAAGAATCCCCCTTTGAGGCCACATCGAGAGGTCAAGCGACAAACAAGGGCAACTCTACGGAGTGTTCGACTTCGTAATACTTCATCGTGGACTGCCATCAACACGAGGAATTCTCCGTATGCAGGGGCTGACTTGAGCGGTGGAGAGGACAAGGACCTTGACTTCACTCCTGATCCTGAGGTTGAAGAGGAGGAGGAGGATGAGGAGGATGAGGAGCAAGAGGTGGACGATGACAGTGACGATAAGACGGAGGATATCCCAAATGCCCCAGCAACACCATCGTCATCCCTCTCAGACGAAGATCTCGAAACAACAAAAACACGATACTCCGCCCCTCGCTCCGTTGCATATCGGTACGCCAGCGGTCCACCCAGGCGCAAGTTCAAATACCACCGCATGCCCAAGACCGTCGCATTAGTATGGCAAGAGTGGAAGCACGGCAGCAACGGAAATCCATCGATTCAATCACTCGAAGAAAAGTACAGCACGAGATGGCGAATGGGAACGTTGCAGGAGCGCAAGTATGCGAGTAATTACGTTGGTGTGAGACAGAAGGTTGTGAGAAAGGTGGAGGAAATGTGTGAGCAGAAGGGATTGACGCCGGAAAAGGCTTGTGAGATTTTGGATAGACGGGTTGATGGGAGGATGCAGTTGCTCATGACGGCGTTGAGGAAGGGACAGGATCCGTTGGTGGTTATTCCAAGGAGGTAGCTGAGTGAGTCGGCGATGTTGGTCAAAGAGACAGTTGACTTGAATCAGAAGTGAACATTGTTGAGTGAGTAAGTGAACAAGCGAACAAGCCTCATTCAGGTGTTGTTACAGAGAAGTGTTCGCTGGCCTGAAAGACAGGTCCCTTTCTTCAATGAACGACTTCTTTGACACCCCCTGCAAAACCGACCATTGCTTTATCTTCACCACCTGAACAACAATACACCTGCAGAACATGATCTATCATTTCGCCCACAGACCTCAGTACCAATCGTTAAAAGCACTTCATCATGCCATTCTCTTACTTTATCAGCTTCAATCAGTCTCTCGAAGCTACACAACACGTTACTCACTGACATATTAATACACGCTCCAACACCATGTGCTACATACAGGTCATCCACATCACGCGCTGCGAGACCCGTCGTCCAGCGATCATCAACACTACTACCGGCGAAACAGTCTACCATCCGCTCGAACCACCTGGGAACTGCGAGCACCACCGGCCATTTCGCGACGCAACATGTCCTTACCATGGCGACTGCTGCTCACCCGGGCAGATCTTCTTCTGCAATGCAAAAGATACGCGGGATATATGTCGTGGAAGGCAGGCCTACCACATAAATATTCATCCTCACTACATGTACGAATCCGGTGTACTACACCAAATGGAACCCATTGAGGATTGGGCGATCCTCGAGATGAACACGGATGTTTTCGCGTACGAGGAGGATATTCGGTATCAGTTCTTTGAAGCCGGCGCGGCGATGTATGAGCTTGAGCAGGACGCCGAGAAGCTTGTTGAGTATATCCTCCTCAACCAGACAGGCTGTCCCGAGGAAGAGGCAGATCTGTTCATTGAACATGGCGATCTCTACGAGATGTGGAGTGAAGCTCATCATCAGTTTGTGGGATTGATGGAAGCGTGGGAGATTCTGGCGAATGTAGGCTGTATGGAAGTCTGCCCAGCTTCTCTCCTGCGCGTCCATCCCTGGGGAGATTGCTTCCAGGAATGTCATACGCTACAGAAAGGGTTTCCGCAATTCAATTGTATTCCGTTTGCTTGGGTCGATAATCTTGACCGGCAGGATGATATTCTGCGATGGCATCCTTATTACGCCCAGTACCGAGCTCCTCGTCCTGAACCTGCGAAGGACGACACGCTTTGGACATCGCCTGCGCCACCTAACGTGAGACCGTATTCTCCTAAACCCCCTGCTACGTGGGATCCTGAAGATCAGGAGAAGATTGAGGTGCTGCCTTATCCTGGACAATGGGCGGACGTGTTTGATGACAAGGCTCGACGACTGGCTCGGATTGAAGCTGAGCCTTCTGGGCAACCCAATTCATCGCTCTCGTCGAGTTCGGGACCAGAAATTCCTCCATGGGTCATTCCTTATGGTCAGGAACCGGATATGGGATGGCAGGATATTGATTGGCACAACTGCACTACCATTATTGAACCGCCTATGAGCCCGAAGACTCTTCCGTGCGAGGGAGTGGTTCACCGGGTCATGCCTCCGAAGGACAGTTACATGAGCCCTAGGGACGTGCCTAAAAGTCCGACAGCTCTTCCATACAGGGGAGAGGCTGAACAGGTCATTCCCCCATGGCAAACTCAACCTATATCTAAGGATGTCATGCCTGGGAACCTGTTTAGCGATCAGCACGAGGCTCCATGGAATGATTATAGCTTCACTGGAACGGAGAAACTGGCAGAGCAGGAGTTTCTCCATGTCCCTTCACCAGTGGAGGATCTTCAAACCATTGCACCTAATGCAAAGCAGAGCTTGAAGAGGAAGAGTGAAGAGGATTTGGATGGGGAGATTGAGAGGAAGAGGCCGAAGGGGGTGGAGAAACCGGCAGAGCAGGCGTTTCTTCATGCCCCTTCACCAATTGGGTACCTTCAGATCGCTGTATGTAGAGCGCTGGAGACACTGAAGAGAAGGAGTGAAGATGATTTGGACGGGGAGAATGAGGGAAAGAAGCCGAGAATTTGCACTATTTGAGGAGTTCATGGAGTGGATTTTGGGAGTTCTAGGAGTTTAGGGGCCTAGGAGTTAGGGAGTTAGGGAGTTCGTGTGTTTGGGATAAAAGGGATTGGGCATGGCATAGATTGTGAATAACATATAAAAATGGTGGGAAACATATGAGCAGTTTGATCGTGAGAAAAGTGATTGTCTCTATTGATGCTTTACGAATACTGATTATCGTTTACTTGTTGGGCTGTCTGAAGCTGGTGACCAGACCAGTTTCCTCGTCCCTCTCCACACCACCACCGATGACGATCCCGTGTGCACGGCGAGGAAGACTCAACAAACCCTTACCAACAGCGTTATAGTCCCCAAAGAACATATGAGCGCGAACATCAGATCCCGTCGTCAATCCGTGTCCCAGAGTTACACCCCACATATCTCCAACGCGAATAGCATGCGCAAAAGAACTAGCATCGCGCTCCAGAAGAACAGAGTAAATACATCCAGTATACATCACAACGCCATCAGCTTCGTTGGCGGGAAAGTCCCAGAGTTTTCCGTCGGAAGACACAGGATGCCACGGTGTGACGAGGACTTTGCCCACGCGACACAGGATCTCGCTCTCGACGGGGGTTTTGAGAACCATGGCAACACGGCGCGAACCACGAGGTGTACGGACTTTCATGCCGCGTCGAAGTTTTCGGATCTGCACCGTTCGGCCAGAAGCGAGTGCGACGACTGTGGAGCCTGCGAAGCAGACGCCGCTCGAGTTGCGGTAGGAACTCATGCTGATGCCTGTGGATGAACCTCGTGAACGACCGCCTCTAGCGTGCACGTGTCGTGAAGGTTCGGGGGCGGGGAGATTATCGAAGATTTGGTCAAGTGCGTCGCGGCAGGAGATGAATAGAGGGCTTTCAGTGCTGTATTGAAGAGGGCCGGGGTCTTTGAAGGAGTTGCAGACTTGGCGGGTATGGGCGTTGAGGAGAGATGGGAGGAAATGACATCCCCATCTGTTGAAGTATTCTTTACTTTCGATAGCCATGGAGACTTGACCTTGGGGCTCATCGGCTGATACATCTTTCATGAGAGATTGGTTCTTCACGTCGTCAAAGTTCTTGGCGGGAAGGGTATCGATCCAAGTTCGAAGGTCTTCGCGCTTATTCTTCATACCCCGTGTGATACCGTGCTCACCATCTACCCCAATAGGAAACATGGTCGAGATGAAGTTACAGATTAGAGACCTGGACTCATGGTATGCGATCTCAGAGGCAGGTAGGTCGCTGTACTCCAGAATACTTCGCTGGTTACTTGCCATGGGGATGAAATCAGCGTCTTTTGACAGCATTGACTCAAGGACCTTGCGACTCTTGAGACAATCCCCAGGCTTGACGTATGTCAAATGCGCATCGACAAGAGCGCGAGTTGGATTCTCTTCATTCAGGAACTCAAGTTCCTTGAGACCATTAGTGCTAAGAAAAATATCGCGAGACTGTCCAAACTGCAGATTCCCCAGGTTTATCGTAAGCTCAACTTGGCTATCTTCCGAGTCATCGGCAAACACAGGGACGATCTGGTCCACGGACGGCCCAGTTGTCTCGTATAACTCCAAGGGCCTGGTGTATGAGAGCTTGAGAACAGCGCGAGTTGCGAATGTGCTCTGGAGGTTTGCGACAGCGTGGACGAATACTGTACCGATCATACCGGCATCAGGGATAAAGGCGTAGTTGCCGCCGCCAATCTCGGCGATGGACTTGAGAAGGCCGGAGCGGAGACTGTAACCGAAGCCGAACGTGTGGATTGAGGCTGGGAGGGGTCCCATCGCGCGGATCTTGGGGACGAAGCCTGCTGCAGGGTTCCTGGTCAAGGTTAGTAGGGGCGATTGAGGGGAGATGAAGGGGGACTTACATGTGGTTTGGCATTCCGTCGGTGAGAATCATGATGGCAGGGACGTTGGTAGATGACTCTCCAGTGTTGAACAACTTGATACCGTCAAGCAAACCCTGCCAGAGATTGGTGGCGTCAAGAGGTTTCATGCTCTTGACATTCTTCAGCGACCGAGCTTTGTTCTCTTTGTTCATAGGGATAAGAGGTTGAAGAACCTTGGCCTTGGAGGCAAAGGTGACAATACCAAGACGATCGTTCTCGTTCATTGACTCAATAATAGTAAGCGCAGCATGCTTTGTAAGGTCAAGAACAGATAAACCATTGCTCTCGTCGCTTTCTCCAGGGACAGGCGCTGCAGATACCATGGATCCAGAGACATCAATGACAAGGACGATATCGCAAGGGACATGGGGTATCTTGACGGATGGTTCTTTTGGTGGTTCGATCTTGATCAAGAGACCTTTTCTATTTGGTACAGGCTCCAGATGAAGAATCGCATCTTTATCTGAGATGGTCCCGATGGGTTGAACCTGTTCCTTTTCGGAAGTTTCTTGGGGCTTCTCATCATTGGTGCTCTTAGAGCCAGTGATGAGACTGCGAAAGATGGGTACTCTCTGCATATTGTCAGTAGACGGTAGTCCTTGGAAGACTTGATGGTACGTACAACCATGATGGGCTATTACTACCGTGTCAAACGGATGCTAGATCTCAGTCTCAATGAGATTAGAAGAAAGAGTTGAGATGCTGAGTGTAAGCTGACTAGACAGCGAAAGCTAGCATTTTAATAAGTAACATGTTCCCAGTGAACGCCAATCTTGGGTCCTACAGAAGGATTGTATGAGTCTGACCGATTGTAAGCTAACCCCATGTTACGACCCGCCTGTCATATCGAACGGACCACATGGCTGTACCCATGCTCGCCAAGGTGATTCGCCAGGCAGATTGTTTGGACGCACGAATACGGAGAGATAGCATTGACACTAAAGAGACTAATGTTGAGAGATTGGAGAGATATGTCTGCCTTAAGATGGCTCCAGATTGTCGGATCCCTTTGCAGGCGAAACAGTGTTTCATGGGCTGAGCTGGTGGGCCAAGGCAGACATGATACTTGCCCGAAACAGGTAAGATTTTTGTGAGGAGGGGGCTTGTGGTTGGCCGTAGTGGCACATGGCGGACTGCGAGGCATCTCCAATGTTGCGGGGTAGACTACCTCGTGGGATTGCGTGTAAGAGGCTGAGGGTCAGCAATAGAAGCTTGGACATATTTTGGGACTATTGATCAGTCTAAAATTGGATATTTGAAGAAATAGGAGCTATCTCATGGGTTGTATGTTTGTTGAGTTTGTTGTCTTGTGAAGCAGGATAGGCAGCAAGCTCCTGCGATGAAAACATGCCAACTACACTTGAAGTCATGATTGTTGGCTCATAATGACCAGTGATTGCTCTCACCGTCACAAACTCAAAGCTTGAATAGAAATACGAGCTGAAAAGGCGTGTTCGATTCTATGCCTAATAAAGAGATGCGCAGCCATGGTGACCGGTTGCGCAAATGATGTTTGTTCACTAAGGCAGTTCCGTTGCAGCTAGTGTAGGACAATTTGTGCCCTATGGGAACGCAACCATGGTCGCTGTAAATACTCGACCTTTTATTCGTGGATGCAATCTCAGGCATACACATAAAACCCCACTAATAGCAGTCCCAGGCTGCAATTCTGATCGTTGGGAAGAGTGATACAACAGTTGCTCTTTGCAAGTGGTCACCCTATACCATAAGTTCCATGGAGTGGAGGTTCGAATACCTACAGAACAAGGAGAATGACATGAATTCTCGGTCGCAAGCCAGAGTGCAACGCACTTGTGTATCATTTCTAACATTAATCAAGTATATAAAAGGCAATGATCTAAAGACAAGGTGGACAGTAAATAAAGTCATGCCTGGATCACTTTGCCAACCAACTTACACCTTTGGCTTCCAGGCACCAAGAGCTTGGGCCTTGGAGCACTCTTCCCTCCTTGAGGCATTCTCTCTTGTAGAGATGATCTACTCCTCATCTGCCTAGTTATCATTATTATATACATTTTACGAATATTCTTGGGTTTCTCGGATTTAATTAAGGTCTTTTTTAAGCATCGGCGGACTCCGAATATTATAGTGGATCCGTCCAGCGATGATGTGGAGATGTCTAAAAAATTGCCTGAAGATCCCAAATTCTTGCAGGCGCGGTTGCCTCGGCCCTACTTTTTTTTTCTTTTCCTTCTTTTTTTCTCCTTCCTTCTTTTTCTTGGGCATTAATATCTCTTCAACTGTCCCCGTCGCAACTCTTTCATTTCATTCTTCTATATACTAGATTACGCTCCGTGCGACGTGTAAATACCGCAAAAATGGTCGAGAAGCTCTACGTCACATACAACGATGTAAGGACAATTTACCCCGCCACCCCGCCTTGATGATGGGTTGTGATGCGCATCATGAAAAGTCCAGCTATGCGACAGTATCACGAGCTGGATGGAACACTGTTTGCTGGCAGCAGTGCAATAACGCATAAATCTCTGATCACTAGCTATGACACAAGATACTCCAAAATTCAATTGCTGACAGCTACTCCAGGTGCACAAGATGTGCCAAAAGTCCGCTGAGAAGCTTCTCGCCGACTTCCAGCCTCAGCTTCTGATCGCCATCGGTGGCGGTGGTTACGTTCCCGCTCGAATCCTCCGATCTTTCCTCAAGAAGGCCGGCTCTCCCAACATCCCCATCCAGGCCATCGGTCTCTCTCTCTACGAGTCTCTCGGCAACGATGAGGTCGAGGCCCCTGGCACAAAGGTCACCCGAACACAGTGGCTCGACTTGACCGCTCTCGGCGAGATGGAGAACCTCGTCGGAAAGCGAATCCTTATCGTTGACGAGGTCGACGATACCCGAACAACCCTCGAGTACGCTGTTAAGGAGCTTGAGAAGGATGTTGAGATTGCTCGTCAGCGCATGGGCGAGGGCGCTCCTGCTCCCAAGACCGAGTTTAGCATCTTTGTCCTCCACGTATGTAGCACGGTACCAAAACTACAAGTCCAAACTAACAAAATTATAGAACAAGGACAAGCCCAAGAAGGGAAAGCTCCCCGATGACATGCTCGCCACCCGTTACTCCGCTGCCGAGACTGTTGGAGACGTCTGGATCAACTACCCCTGGGAGGCCATCGACATCGACGAGCATGACAGGAACGCCAGCCTGCAGACCAAGAGCAACTAAGTGTTTTCTGAGAATTTGGAGTTGGGAAAATGGCGCACAGATTTAAACGAGATATCATAAACATGATGAATGAGATTCCTGAACTATCGGTTCAAAAGATTACCTATACAATGTTGCTACCCAAACAGCATCAGACACAAACCAGAACACGCTTGACCTAAAATGCGATAAAATCTTGCGCCTGCTAACATCTCATACACTAGATGCCCGATTCTATGTCGCCTTCCTCCTCCTCCAGAACTTCAGACTTATTCTTTTCAGTTTGTCCTGGATCTCGTTCATAACTGGACTCGTGCCTGGACTTATGAACGTCAGCTTGCGAATGAAACGGGTCGGATAGCCCTTGACGTATTCCGTCGAGTTCTGTGCCAAGATCTTTTCGCTCGCCATAGCGTACGCCAAGGTGAAGCTCTCGTAAGCACACATCGCCAGCCAATACTGCTCCCCAACGGCCTTGTTTCGGGTTATCGGAGATCGCGGCCATACTGAGTTATCATAGACAGCTTTGGCCATCGCCTTTGTTTCGTCTTGGCCTGATTGCAGAGGCTTGCAGTCGCCAAAGTTGGTCATCCACAACTTCATACGATTTCTCTTGTCAGGTGCAAGATAGAACTTGACGCCAGCTGCATCTAACCTGCACTCCCAGTGGAGGATTGCCAGAGCTATGCCCATCTGCTCACACCATATTTCCAGGGGCTCCTCTGCCTCGCGCATGAGCTGATCGAGATATACGGGGCGGGAGAGGAGTCTTGCGCTTGTGGGGTCTTTTGGAGGTGACATTATGCCGAGATGGACTCGAAGCCTGACATTTGACAGGTTCGGGTCATTTTTGACTGACTCGCGAATGCTGGGATCGAGAAATGTGTCGACAAGAGCGCGGACGTGGACCGGGTGGAAAGGTGGAATGAAGCTGGTAACATATCCTGCTGTTGCGATATCTTGTCCTTCATGATCATGCTTGATAATCTCGGACTCAAAATCCGGGATGCAGAGCTGAGCAGGCCCATCGAATCGCCTGGGACGATGCTTTACTTTGTTCTTGTGACGACGTTCTGATCCTGTACTTCTTTGTGATGGAGCCTCTTCGTGTACCTCATAAAAGTCCTGTGTCGCTAGGTCCCATGCGAGACGCATTTTCTTTACGACGGATATATGGTTTTTCACCTCCTTCGTGATAGCCTCAAGATGGTTGGATATTTTGGCGGCATATTGTCTACATCCGACTTGGACTGTGTGTATGTTTGAGTCGTTGTGGGAGGGCGGCTTTGTGAGTTGATATTCCGTTGGAGAGCTTAATGTCCAGAAGTACCAGTAGATGCCGCCGTCGTAGGAAGCGAGTTTGTCGGGAGGACAGTCCCATTCTGTGCTGAGAGTGTATTTGGGGTCTCTTCTCTGTGTCTCGGTCATGTTGTCTACTTGTGTAATTAGGGTAACGACGTCAGGGAGGCGGTTCATTGAAGCGAGCAGCATGGTGTTATCGGGAGTGTCTGTTTCGCCAGCCATGATAAAGAGGTTGTTGAGGTTTCGCGGGGTCAGAGTGAAATGGTTTGCTCGTGCTTAGGATAAACGCCCTTGGGCTGGATGTGAATCGTGGACGAAGCAGAATATGTTGAGGGTGCAAAAGAATTGGCAATAGAAACGGACCAGCGCGAGTCTTATATACCAAGTCCAAAGTTTGCGATATCAAAGTTCTCCCATTCTGAAAGTTTATAATACAGATGTTCATGTCTATAGTCTAATCATCAACTCTATCATCCAAAACCCCAATAAATAAAATGCAAAAAAGGGGTATAAGCTTTTCCACCGTGTCTCAACCCAACTAACCTTTCCAACCCACACTTCACTCAGTTCTTCTCGGTCCTTTCACTCTCATGCCTCTTCTTCAAAAGCTTTTCCGTCTTCATAAACTCTCTAATCCCAACTGGCAAATCCGCATACAGCTCCTCGTCCCAAAAGTCCTTCGCAATCTTGGCCTTGCCGACCTCTGGCGCGACCCAATTCGACTCTGACCCTCCACCGTCCGAATCCATAGATCCCTCGTGTTTTCTCAGCGCAGCTTGTGCCTCTGCGTTCTTGAGCTGCCACTCCTCCAATTCATCGCGGTACTGGTCATACACGCAGTTCACACAGCCGCTCATGCAGCAATTATCCGGCTCAACGGGCTTGGGCGGTACGAGAACGCCAGCTATGTATGTCGCTTTTGCTTGTCGTGCTGCTAGGCGCTCGTCTTTCTCCGCAGAGCCGAAGAGGCGTGAGCCAAAGACTAAACGTGCTTTTTCTTCTGGTGTTTGCACAGCGGTTTTCGTGGGGAACTTGGATTGCACTGAGGGATCTGCTGTTTTAGGGGGGACTTCTGGTTTGTCGATTGGGATTTGAGAAGGGTTGTTGAGGATGACTTCGTAGTATGGACCAAGGGAATTGCGCTGCGGCCAGTCTTCTATGCGTTTTGGTGCGGCGCTGACGATGCTTCGTGAGGGTATTAGGGGCCGTAACCGAGGTAGTAATCTGGACGGTAATGACATTGTGAATCGGCGCTTTCTAATTGATATCTATACGGGTATGGTGAGAGGGGTTTTCGGGTGTTGAGAGAAGAGGAGTGGCGGGCGAAAAAGTGAGGAAGTTGGGTTGGTAATGCAAATAGCGAGAGCCGAGAAAGTTGGTGTTGAGGGTCGGAAGTCCGTCATTTTTGCCTCGGACGTCATCGGCTGGGGGTGAAGCTAGCGAAAACTGGGGTGTGTGGGGGGCGGAATGAACCTCTTATATGTGAGTTGAGATTCAATTTCGTGATAACTTTAGAGTCAGGATAATTTCAGAGGTTGGCCTCTGTACATAGATCTGAAACTTAAACCTACAGTTGTAAGACATACTTGGTTATGTAGTCAGTCTGCACCATCAAGACTTGAAGGCCCATGAGCGCTCCCAGCAATTGAAGAGGCACGTGATTATTCAAGATACTGGGCTGTGAAATCACCTGGGGTTGTTGCTGGCTCTGTCATTATTATTCACTTTGGACTTCTTTGGATATGAACACACTAATATGTCCTCAATAATAGCGCTTTTGGTCTTTCTGCTGTCAGCTTGCAGCCCCCGGGTCTTTGGAAGACATTTGTGTAACCTCAATCCACATTTGGCATCGCGAAAACAATTTGCCCGTTTCGGTAAGCGGTGAGGCCCACTTCCGCAGACGCGATAGGCTCACTTAAAGTAAACACGAACCAATGCGACCACCAAGTATCCTCAAGACAATCCAACATCGCCAAATGTTATAACCCAGGTCCTTAAATCGCACTTAAATCAAATACAATGGAAGAATCTGCGCCAAAGCGACGGCGTACTTCGCCGCGCACTTCTCTAAATATCGGCGCCTCTGAAGAACCCGCGTCACCGCAGAGAAGACGGCCATCATATGCATCACCAACCAAAGCAAGCATGTCACGAAATAACCCTGAAGCATTTGAGCGCCGTCGATCAAGATCACCACAAAAATTACCGAGTGCTAGAGCTTCGGGTCAATTTACTTTTGATAGTCCTTCAGAAGCTCTTGCAGCGCGCTTGGCGACGAGTAAGATTGTTAGCGATGCTCCTACTCCTACGCGCCCTGAGGATACGACGCCAGGATCGATTAGACGTGTGGGAGGGGGAATGGCTTCTGCTGCGAGGAGGACGTCTTCGAGAGCGGGTGCGAGGGCGGAGGAGGATGATTTTAATCCGTTTCGAGGGAAGGTCTTGAGAAGATCACCGCAGGCTGGGATTAGGATGGATGTTGATGTGCCTTCCGCTTCGATGCCGCAGCCTGAGTTACCGCCTGCGATCGAGGCGAGTTCGCCTCCTGCGCCGCCTGCTTCTATGCCAGAACCTCAGCTTGGATTGCCTTCGGATGAGCCTATGGTTGAGCCTGAGGAGAACACTCCCATTCAGTCTGAGGAACTTGCGCCTGCGGAAGAGACGTCGCCAGCCAAACCCCCATCAGCGGCTGGAAGTCCGTCACCAGCTCGGTCGTTTTCTTCATATAACCTTGAGATCCCGGCTCGATCTTCATCTCCCATCAGGTCACCTTCGCCAGCTGAAGTTGCCCCGGTGCCAGAGCCTGAAGTGGAGGAAGAACTGGAGGAAGAGTCTGAGCAAGGAGTAGAACAAGAATCAGAAGCGGAGCCGGAACAAGAATCAGGGTCAGAACTAGAAGCCGATCCCCAGCCTGATCCCGAACCAGAACGAGACTCCCCTAGTCCACCACCACCTTTGCCAGATTTCTCATCCTCGCCCCCGCCAGCTTCAATGCCGCCTCCAAGAATACCACCGTTGGTCCAACCGAACTCGCAAGACGCCGCCCCATCAGCCTCACAACCAGTACCTCGACTACCACCACGCGACACAGGACCACGAAAGAGCTTCCAGAACAGCCCAGTTCGATTCCGAGAGTTTTCACAACAACGAGATTCGCCACTAGCAAAACCACCGTCGCGTCTGTTGGAGAAGCCAAGGAAGAGCTTCGCTCAAGCCGGATCAGCGCTGAGAGAGCAACCGCCTGTTAAAGCCAAAGCTACAGAGGTTAGACAGCCCCGAGCCTTTGATCCAGATGCAGAGAAGAAGAAGGAACGGGATAGAGTTCAGAGGGAGATCCAAGATTTGAAGAAGGACCTTGAAATTGCGCGAAAAGAGAACGAGCGCATTCGTTTGATGCAACAGTCTAGTCGCACCCTTGCACCGACAAATCAAGACGAGGTCATCAGCCTCATCGAGCGCCACCTGATGTCTACTGGTACCGAACAGAGTAAAACAGCATCGCAGCAATTATTACAAGCGGCGCTGAATCCCGCCGCCCTGTTGCCTTTCAGCAAGCCTACAGCCCCAGTGGTCCGACCATCTGTCGAAGAGAAGCAGCCTGATATCAAGTCACATCATCCCGTGGTCATGACAGCAACAGAGGAGCTGCCCTATCTTGAACTTTTTACTCCATTCTCCATGACATCCAACACGTCCGTATTACCAGAGGCTGATGGAGAGCCGTTGAGGCAACATTATTCCATCACACTTCGATCACGCGAAATACCGGGAATCTTTACAGCCAAGATTGAGATGACAGTCAATGCCACAGACCTTACGGTTCTTGATCTCGGCATCACAGCCTTGGAACCAGCTGCAAAGTCTGAGCTCGGTCCTTTCATTCGCAAGATCTGCACAGGTGACTGCAACCGTTCCATGCAACGCAATATCGGCATCCTTTCGTGGGCTATGGGTGAGTGGCTTCGAGTCGCTATCGATAGAGCAGGCTTCTGGTGCCAGTTGGAACAAAGTCTAGGCTCGAAGGACGGTGTATCGGAGGCTGCAGCTCGAATGCGCTCAAAGAAACACAGACGCAGGAGGGACAGTGGCGAGGACTCGGATGAGGATGAGCCGACACGAGTAGAATCTGTCAAGAAAGCAGACCTCATTCGCTGTTTGGGCCAGCAACACTTCGATATATCAATTCCGTACGGCGATGCAGAGGAGTCAGGCTCAACGGTACGACTGGGATGGAAGACCGAGTTTGACTGGACTGGAGAAGCGCAAACCAGGCTGTCTGTCCTGGTTGGCGCCCCAGGAAAATGTGAGTACACGCATGACACCCACGATGTAACCAATTACTGACGATCACAGGGCACCAAACAGACGAACGAGGATCACTTGCAAAGATCCCCAAACTTTTTGAAGAACTTGTACACGGACACGAAGAACCCGGAACAGCTGTACGAACAATTGTAGCACTTATTGCCGGCGAGCAATCATGATAGAGTCCATCTAAATGGCAAACCTCACAAGGATAGGCGTACGATGTGTAGAATTCCTCTGCGCAGGTCGCAAGAACAAGATACCGGATTATTGTAATTAAAGTTTTGTAAACTCATCTACCAATCCCCCCTAACCCTTCTATAGCCGTTTAGATCATCGTGTGTGTGGGTGCTTTTCGCCAATTTAGTCGACAGTGACGCCGAGCTGTCGGAGCTCAACCTTGGCCTGCTCAATCTCCGCCGTGAGCTCCTTGTGTGCGTTGGGAACGTCGTTGAAGGTGAGGATGCCGAAGCCGAGACGGAAGAGGAGGTATGCGCCGAAGGAGACCAGAGCCCAGAAGGGGAGCTGCAGAAGTGCGGGTTAGATAATTGACCATAAGGAAGTCTGTTGGGGAGTTGACGTACAACAGGGACGATCTGCTCCTGGATCAGAGGAGGAAGAGGGATGAGCTCAAGGAAGAGCGCAAGGTAGAGCTGTACAGCGTTAGTTGAATTCCACCGAGACATTCAGAGAAGACATACGGAGGAAACTAAGAGGGCAAGAGAAATGGTCTGCTGAGCGCGAGTCATCTTGGCGGTGTTAAGGAGCGTGGTGTTGGAATGAGCGCGGGGGAGGAACTGTGATGGTATCGTGGTGCTTGAGGAGACGTGTCAGGGGTGCGCGTTGTTGGAGTTCTTCGGATGACTAAGATTGGGTTAGGTAAGCAGCTAGAGACCCCAACCTACCCTACATTAGTAGTCAGCCCCCGGCTGAGAGAGGAAAGAAAACTTAGGATCTTTTTCCTAGATGATAAAAAGACTTAGGTAAACTACCATAAACTTAGGAGACTATTTGATGTGCTTATTTTGGCATCTTCCATTAAGGTCTCAAGTTTTCTTGTTCCCTGAGGTTCAGGCCGTGACGCCTGATAGTCGAGCTGAATTGACGTTACAACTTGTTATTTTCCTACAACATTATAAAATCAGTAAATAAAGAAGTTTACTAAGCCTTTATTGGTACTACCCTTAAAAAATTATTTTCCTATCAATTAAAGTCTGGTCCCACGAGGCCAACCAAGAGTCAGCAGGCCTTACTTCAATTCCATAGGTAGTTGCCCAGTTTGCTCCGTCAACTTTGGCTGGTAATGACAGCAGCTCCTCACTGGCCGGCTACACTTTACTTCGCCATACCGACCTTCATAGAGTAGATCAAATATCAACCCTTGCGTCAACGACGTGTTGGGTCTAGCACCTTGTTTAGCTAGGTAGTTACCTGGTGTCCCGTGCATATACCCGTCTTTCTGCCGCTTAAGTCCCGAACACTAGGTGGAACGACGGCCATTTTCCTTTCAACCTCCAACTGTTTCTCCCGCACCTTGATCATCTTTTGATTTGCTCTATTTTCCACGGCCCCATGTATCTGAAGCGTGGTATCAAGCGCCAGTCTTGTGACTTTTGCTTTCGGCGCAAGGTCAGGTGCGATTGGGTGTCACGTCAATCCGAAGGCCATGCTCAATGTTCGCATTGCCACATAAGACATATAGCTTGTACTGCAAATTCCGACAACCGCGATCGAGCCAGACGGAGCATGCGCCTTGATGCCCGCCCTGCTGCTGGCCGGATCTCATCCAGTCCCGATGAGGGGCAGGCGACCGATGGTGGTAATCCTCTCGGCAGTACCAACGACACCAGTCTTGTCAATAAGGAGACCATCTCCGTCCTACCCCAGACTCAGGCATCGCCTCTCGACTCAAGCGTACAATATCCAGCTGTTGACTCTGAGTCTGCATGGCAAGAAATTGGCTGGGATCTGGGAGCCGAGAGTATCTCGTTTCTTGACAGTGTCTTTACGCACGACTATAGCTTCGACAATATGCCTAACACTCCTCAGATATACGCCAGCGAGGAGGTAGCAGGTGCTTTAAAAAACCCTTATGAAATCCTCGAGCTTGATCCGAGCACTCTCAAAGCAGCTATCGACGCTTACTTTGACCTGGCGTCGCTAGCTATTCCGATACTAGACCGAAACGCATTCCAGGCTGACTACTCGAGCCACAGAGCCAGCCCTGCCTTGGTGTACGCTGTCGCATGCCGAGGATGCCCCTTCATATCGACACTGCAAAAATGGCCGGTGCAGCAGCAGCTGGCGAGCGAGTTCAGACGAGCATGGCTCGAGGCACGATCAGCTGCAGGGGACAATCAATCAATCAGACTGGACGACCTCGAAGCTCTGGCTCTCATGGTTGACTTTGTCTACGAACCAGCTGAGGATGTCAACACATCGCTCCATTCCCAGCTTGGCAGCCTTTTCCTAACACACGACTGCCTGGTCCTCATGACACTCCAGTATCAAATTCTTTGCCACGCGTCCCTACCAGAAGGCCTCTCTGCACCTCTGCATGGGGCAGAAGAGCGAAAAAGGTTGCTTTTCTGGTACGTGTATGGCAAAGATGCGTTCCGCGCCCTCGACCAAAAATCTCCGTCTCGTATCAGGGACGGCCATACTGAGATTGTCGAGCAACTACCAGAGCATGAAGAGAGAACATATCTAGATGCCATACTCGCCCTGGCCATCATTGCAAGAAAGATATACCACGAATTTCTGGGTGTTGCTGCTGGACATGTAAATGTCAGCCACCAAGATGTGGTCAAGTTATACGGGCAACTGGCGGAGTGGCGTAGGACATTGCCCCCGTACTTGCATAGCGACACTGAACGAGACACCAGCCTACCTGCTGACCGCGGTATTGGGAAACTGTCCCAAGTGCGCCAGCTGCAACAGGCTGTCCTTCTGTTTCTCGAACACAACTGCTACATGCAGATCGAAAGATGTGCTTCAGAATGTGGGATAAATAAACCTATCCCATTAGAGGCAGTTATGCTGAATCACCTTATCGAATACCAGACCTTGAAAATGGCGAACGAAATAATAGAAGCTGCTACATGGCTCCAGTCACAGAACATATACCAGAACACACCTCAAGGCACTGTTAAATATCCCCTGATTGACCTTTCCCCAGACATTCTGCGCGATATATGTGCTGGCACTGCTTATTGGCTGAGCGACCGTGGAAAGAAACTCGTGAATTTCAACAAGGCCTCCGTCAGTAACCATCTACAAGATCGCGCAAGTCACGGGGATCACTCTTTAACGCAAGGGACCGAAAGCTTTGCGGCAGGGGCGGCATTATTGAAAGATGTCGTGGCAACTGCAGGATCGCACAAGGATACATTACGCTTGGTCGAGAAGTTGGATGAGCAGCTCTCGTCTTTCAAGGAAATAATCAAAAACGCCAACAGAGGTTGATGAATGAATGACCTTGTCATGCCCTTTATGACCTTTCTTTAAAAGCTTCTCTGGTACTCTTTCTAATATTTTATGAATGTTTATCGTTTATGCCAGGCCCTCTTATTAGCTTTGTGATATCTCGAAAAGGGACAAGAAGAAAAGGCAGGGGAAAAAACAAGAAACGCCAGAGGCCTATTTTTTGTATAGCGTATTACGGGGTTTGTATTAATTAAAGGTCTTTAGAAATCTATTGTCCAGGGCGTGAAAGATACTATTACTAATAGCAAATTTCGGGGGCTAATAGTTAATCAGCGTTTCTATAATTATATCAAAATCTAAGCCAAATATTATAGTAGCAGGCATGATAAATTCTCAATTTTTTGTCTGGACATACTCCATACTATAGTTCCCGGCACAAACAAGCTTTCCTGAGCTAGCCTTGCAGGCCCTCAGCCATAACTCAGGGTGAAGGATGGTCAGGGTGACAGTCATGACTACTATCGGTACGCTGTCTAGTGCAAAGAATACGCCTTCCATTGATGTGAGCGGGCCGTTAAAACCTCCGCTTAACTCTGCACATCGCCAGCATGACCGGACAAAGAGACAGGCGGAGGCTACAGCCAAGCCTGCAAACCACACTCATTAGTCGTTGAAATTGCACGACACCAGGATGTTCTCACCTATTACGTAAAGATGCCTCTTCTCTTGAAGAATGTCATGCCAAGCCCGGTGGTAAATAGCCCAAAGTGCGAGACAGAAGATAGTCGTGAACAGGACCTGAACAGCTAAGCCGGTGATCATGAGGTCTACACCAATTGGATTCTCTGCGAATATAGCCGCAAGAGAGCCGCCGCATCCTATGAAGCAAAGACATATAAAATCGCCGATAATAAAGAGAGATGCAAAGAGACGAGGGCCGATGCGCGTGAACTGAGATGATAAAAAGCGTTGCTGTAGTGTGTTGATATTGAGATAGAGGGCAGAGGATAGAAAAGTCGGGCCAAGTGTGAGGCCGATGATGTACCTGCTCATGGCCATTAGAACTAATTTTAATAAAAACACAGATAAAAGGGGTGGGAGCTGGAGTTTACATGATATACCCGTCCTTGTTGTCTCGATTATGTGAAAGTTGAACCTTTCCACAATATCCCACAAGTTCTAGTAAGATGCCACAGACCATCCCAATAGAGTACCCAAAGAAACGCCAGAAGCGAAGGGCGATGAGAACATGCAGAAGAAGTGAAATCGAGTAGAAAGAGAGAAAAATTGCATTCGGGGCCAGAAGCGGCGAGAATCCCATAGCTTCGATGCTGTTCGGTAGTGATGTAGTTGTGTTCATGGCCACACAGTTAGGAAGTTGAAACTAGAAGGGATGTTTAAGCTGGAGGAAAGAAAGCAAATAGAAGGAGTATGAGGTCGAACAGTGGATCAAAGTGTCATAAAAGATTCTAATATATATAGAATAGGTGGGATAGGGCGAGGGGCCAGGGGCCTTACGCGTTGTCCGCTTAATCTCCTTTAAACATCCGCTAAGCTCCCGCTCGCCAACAGGTATGTATGTAAGATGCCATATATCCCGGTAGATTTTCTACCCTTCCCCCTATGGAATTTTGTTTCCCTAGCGTGATAAATCAATTTATTGAGTATCCTCCTCGCTCCACTAGTATTCAAAGGTTCGAATTACTCGGCCCCACGTGTCAGGCCGTCTCGTCAACCAGGCGAATGATATACCCGCCCGTATAAGTCCCGTTTGATCACCGCCGAGCCCCTCTTGACTAGAGACTAAGTTCCCTGTGGTGATATAAGCTCTCAGACACAAGCATCAACTGCAAATAACACATCTCTTGACTAGAAACAACTTTAGACGAACAGATTAACACAAGGGGTAAGAATGTAAACATCCGATCTTATCGTTCTAAAACCGGCGAAGATCGCAGAATAAAGGCGAAGGCGTCACGAATGTATATAAACAGATGATAAATCTAACTATAGATATACGTCGATAGGAGCAACTAAGGCTTAACGTGCCAGATCCCACCTGCACACTACCGTAAACCACCACGTCGGCACTAAATCAACACCGTACCCTTTCAAGCCGAGTTTCAAAGGCGCTTATGGTAATACCCTGAGAAGTGCCGTCCGCCGAAAGATCGATGACAAACTCGTCGATAGACACCCCTCCGTACGTGACTGAATCTACGCCGAACCAGCTAGCACAGTACGGACTGGGTGGAGAGGCGGCGTCAATGATCTCGTAGACCGCCCGCCAACTCTCAAGTCTAGCCTTTCCGCCTGTTTGCGTCTGCAACCCCGTCGGGTACAATCTCATGCTGACGTTCCCTGATCCGGTCGACGACCCTGAGACCATCAGTCGGATCGAATCAAACATGTCACGGCCATCGAAAAACCAAGACGTGACGCCTAGTCCTGGTAGACTGTCTTGCACAGCTACCGTCATGCCATTTCTTTCGTCTCCGTAGCGGCCACTGTA
Organism: Fusarium oxysporum f. sp. lycopersici 4287; assembly: GCF_000149955.1. Taxonomy (NCBI): domain Eukaryota; kingdom Fungi; phylum Ascomycota; class Sordariomycetes; order Hypocreales; family Nectriaceae; genus Fusarium; species Fusarium oxysporum. Next base: position 800,499 of record NC_030993.1, read on the forward strand.
ACTTTGTCTTGCTTGTCGCTTAGCAGCCTGCTCCAAAGCAGGAACTAGCTTTGAAACCATCGCACCCGGAATCATGCCCACCACCCCCGAAGCGCCGGTCCCCGCGGCCAGAACAGTGAGTCCGACGCCCCAATCAGGTACCAAAGCCATCAGACTGCTGTACATCCCCAGCTGACCACCCTTCGTGTACATCCAGCTGGCTCTGTTGGCGGTAGATGTAACACGAGCAATCTCCCATGGCGCACCGACTGCAACCTGTGGATCAGCAGTAAAACTAAGGGTTTCATCCATCGTCGGGTTTGGGAGGCCGACAACATCTCATACGTCAAGATCGACTGCCCGATCCTGCGTAGGTCCGCAATCGACGAATATATTCCTGCGGCTGGTCCCTCATCACGCGTGTCGACATCATACCAAGAACTGCTAGGGCTATCAGGTATGATAGACGAGTCGGTGTTGGCTGGCTTAGCATAACTCGTGGAATTCAAACCGAGAGGGAGGATAAGTTGGCGCGATAGAATATCAGGATACGTTGTTCCAGTTATATTCTCAAGCGCATAAGCCATGATTTGGTAACCAATGTTGGAGTATATAGGCGTTGAAAAGGCCGTTTCGACTGGGTGACGGGTCCGTATGGCGTCAAAGAAGGCTATTGATAGGTGTCAACATTGTGCGTGACAACGAACTCGTAGCCACAAGAGATACATACCAGTGCGGTTGCAGGGATACAAGACGCTTTTACCACAGTAGGCGAAATCTACTGCCCGGACTGGCGGAAATCCCAACCGTGCTAGCTGGCGGTCCGCTGACGCAGGGCTCGGAAAGTCTCGCGGTATGCCAGCCATGTGCGATGCGAGCGAGCCGATGGTTATGGCGTCCCAGTCCACATATTGAAGAGCAGAGGCTGACTTGTTCCTTGGCCTTGCAGAAATATCTGCCAGCTCAGGTACATAACGCGTGACTGGCTGGTTGAACAACACATCTCCAACCTCAAGTAGATAGACATAAGCTGTGAGCAATTTGGAAATGCTACCTATGCGATACACCGTCGTGTCGTTGACGACTTGGACGCCGTGACCGTGCTTCTGCAGAGTTGGAGCCGAGTGATGGTAGCTGAAAAGGGGTCGTTGGTCTGCCGCTGGATAGATGTCGATAGAGAAAGATGTGTTCTGGAAGTCAACGTCGAGACTTGGAACAAGCTGCAGGATTTCGGACAGGGCATTTCTGATGGAAACATCATCACCCAGCGCTGTCGGAATGGGCAAATCTGGTCCAAAGAGGGGGCAAGGTCTCAGAGCCTGTACTGGTACTGTGTTTAGGCCCAAGAGAACTGTTGATGCAGCCGTTCCCAGAATGTCGATGCGCATGTTTCGATATACCTATACAGATTTCAGTGGTTTTTCAAAGTCTCTGCATTCATTTCATTCCAGAATGAGCATAGAGTCGTTCTTATGTACAGCTAGTACCGCCTTGGCAATTTCCTTCAACCTGGAGGCCGGACAAAAGTCGGATTGCTGAGGGCAGCTGAATCTCCGTTCGATGACCGTCCGTATGCCGCTTCGAGACTTGGACTTATCCACCGCTTAATGTCCGTATATATACCATCGGGTGTTTTTGATCCGCTAGTCTCGGATGTGGTATCGGAGTTCAGTACTAGACTGGAACGCTTATGATCAAAGTCGGAACCGTGCTATAGATCACACTTCCAGGTTGATGGTGTTGGTAAGTTTGATTAAGAAGGTACCGCCCGCCCTGGAATTTACCTGTATTTTCACTCGTCTTTCTCAGATAGATTCGGTCCATCAGGCGAGCCCTTAGTACCTATTCGACACCTGACGCATGGTAAGCAGCGAGGTCACCCTTTGATCTCCAATATGCTTCCATATCTCGACAGTCTCGAGGGTCCTGTAAGCTTTGGCGCAAGTACCCAAGGCCATGGCCTTTGTTTAGGTAGCAACCGTCCACAAAACGCCGACTGCCCAGATATAGATGATGGCCGATTGGTGTGTTGTCGTAGCTGCGATTCTAGGAGGGTAACTTGAGTTGAGCGGCTTGGTGTACCTGTTGCTGGCAGGAAGGAAAACTTGTATATAACTAGCCTAGCATATATCATTAACCTAAAGCGTGCGCCACCATCTTGTACATTGACGCATGTTACAAACAAATATGCTTGATAGCATACTGTACAACCACCATAGCCTAAGCCAACTCTTGCCCATGGGTCGGGCTCTTCCCGGAACGTGGGGTTCATAAGCTTGCAACCCAGTCGTTGCTACCCAATTGTAGACCCGTAATCATTCCCTGCAGCATATCATACGTTCATGAGTCAGCCAAGAGGCCCTTCACTGGCTAGCAACGCGGAAATATCCCGTGAATATCCTATGACCCCTCGTTGCCATTTCATACATTGAAGCTCTGGAATGTTACCCTGATTTCATTCTTTGCCTCGCCATTGACTCAAAATTTGCAGCGCTCGCTCTATGTCGTTCATAATTTAATATTCCAAGTTCCTAGCCTTCCATGGATTACAAAATCGTCGTCGCAGCGGTACACGCCGCGCCCGTGTTCATGAATAAGGCCGCTACTACCGACAAGGTTATCAACTTGATTGAGCAAGCGAGTAAGGAGAGCATTGAGCTTCTAGTCTTTCCTGAGACGTTTATTCCTGGATATCCGGTACGTCCTCCATTATTCGCCCTCGGTGCTGCAGTGGCATGGCTAACATGGCCAAGTATTGGATAGAGTGCTACCCACCCCTCCAACAAGTAGGGGCTCTCGCCAAATATGCCGATGAGAGCGTCGTTGTCCAAGACGGCGACGAAATCTCACGCATCTCGGCTGCCTGCCGCCGCACTGGTGTAGCCATCAGCCTTGGTATTTCAGAGCGCATAGCTCAAGGTTACACGCTCTTCAATTCCCAAGTCAACATCGATGCAAATGGCACTTTGCTGGGCGTGCACCGCAAGCTGCAGCCAACATATGTTGAACGCTCTGTTTGGGCACAAGGTGGTGGTCATACGTTACGAACATACAGACTGACAGCTTCAGGACGGCCTTTCAACCTCGGTGGTCTTTGCTGTTGGGAGCATACCATGAATGGCGCGCGCCAAGCGCTCATCACTCAGCATGAACATATCCACGCCGGGGCTTGGCCGGCCTTGTCGACCATGGCTGGGTTCGAAGCCGTGGCTGATTCTCAAATCGAGGCTTTGATGAAGGCACATGCCCTCACAGCTCAAGTCTTTGTCATCACCGCGTCTAACTATGTTGACGATACTTGTCTCGAGTGGATGGAGAAGAATCTAGGCAAGCAGGAGTTTGTCAAGGCGGGCGGGGGCTGGTCAGCTGTTATTCATCCGTTTTGCTCATTTCTTGCTGGGCCCCATACTGGTGCTGAAGAGAAGCTTGTCAAGGCTGAGGTGGACCTGTCGCAGCTTGGGCAGGTCAAGGTTTGGGTTGATGCCGCTGGCCATTATCAACGTCCGGAAATCCTTAAGTTTAGCTTTGACGACCAGCCTCTGTGGGCAGATGAAAAGGCAGCACCTGTGAGATCTTCACCGACCAAGAACAATCATGAAGAGGAACCAGTGCCAAAGTTAGATTATTAAGACGGTTTCGTAGCACGCATAGAGAAGCAGTTTTTAGCGAAGGAACCTTTTGGCTTTATTCCCTATTCTTACCTCCACAAATGGAATTTCTCACGGGAAGAATCGAATGAGATGTTTTTCGAAAGCCATTGCCGTGAGCCTTTTGGTCCTCTCCAACTCAAGGTAATCAACTTAGTATGATGCCATCGACACCTGACGCCAACTAGTGCTCGGTTCGAGATGACAACTTTCAACTCGCCGCTGGTTTCGTCTTTCAAGATGAGGACTGCGGTTCATTCCGCCTTGCGAGAAAGACAGGTAGGGACTGAGTAGGGAACGAAACCTATCTTTTTCAAATGTTCTAGGAGAGATGAGGTACTTGACTTGGTTTCCGGTTCGCAGTCGGTATTTACTTTCAAAAGAATCGCCATCATCCACTTCCATGGACAAAATGACAGCCATGATAGGCCAGCCCACCGTTTCTACTGCCTGCATTGCTGTTCAGTCCTTGTCTTAGCTGGTTGGAGCCGCCAATCAAAAGGCTCCTAAATAACTCCAGGGTTAACAGAACTCGAGACAACATGTAGCTCGACAGCTTGTCCGTTGCAGGCCATCACCTACACAGTAGCAGCGTTAATGTTCCACAGCCAATATGTTACTACATTACATCATCAAAGGTCAAGCGTTCAGAACCGGCCTTCCAAGACTACTTTCCAAGTTTATCAGATATACGTGCAGCGCAAAAAGGTGATGGAGTTCATCTAGTGCCCAGTGCGCCAAGATACGAACATCAAATGCCACCGGTTTATCAAAGAATGAGCCAAGGATTTGGCCATCTACTGTTTCATATCCCTTTTATCCTCTCTTATTGAAGTAGCCGCCTCTTCGAGCAGCCTCTGGCAGTTCTGTTGGCTTGGTTTTCCCTTCGCAGCTCGATTTCCACAGCAGCTGTGCCTGTTCACACCATCGAAAATGTTCCAAGAAGCCATCTCGCGCATATAATTTGTCTCGAGCCTCGAATGCCCATTTCTCGCCTTTGGTGCCGATGATGTCTTTTTCGAGAGCAAGTTGACACCCAGCACACGACATTCCGTGTTCGACATTGCCGGTTCGTGAATCATAATACGGAAGTGCGCATGACCCCATAAAATTGAACTTTCTATTGCGTTCTGAGCTTGCTAGCTGGGCTTGCCTTGGCACATAGGACTGCTGTCTGCAAATCAAACTAACCTGATGGAGAGACACGATAGCAATGCGGGATTTGTACGCGGATTCCTCCATCGAGTATATTCCAGGCAAAGTTTTGAATGACCTCAAATGGTCCAACTCGACCCTCGTCAAGCGGAATTCCTTTCGGGCAGCTGAAAGAGTTTGCACTTGAGTCTCCGGGGCTTCCTTGAGGCATTTGAAACAGCATCGATTCCATGTTAGTAGGGATATGAACCCGCCAAATTCGCCGCAAAGACCACAAGACTTGAGACATAGGGCATTGTAAAAGTCGAGTAGAGAAATGTCAACGGCAAGTCGTGTTCGTAACAAGGCGCAGAAAAGGTTCAGTCCGTGCAGGACTATTAGTTGATACTGCTTAAGAGAGTCTACCGCCTGTCGCGATCGAAGATTCGTTTGTCGAAACTTGAACAGAGAGTGCGCATCAAGACGGACCAACGTGTCACGCAGGAGCTCCAGTGGTAGCCGGTCAAGGGAGCCAAGTCCGAAATTAGAAGTCCGCTGGAAGGGTGTTGCTATTGACTGATGAACATCGAAGTGTTCACTAGGCGAGAACCAGATCACGGAGAGACAGTAGTCTTTGCGGTGGTAGGCGGCAGTGCAAACAATGGCATCGGCCTGCTCCTCGCTGAAACGATATTCAGTGGCGGAGCGATATCCGCGAGGCATGATGGTAGCCATTTATGAAGTGGTCTATACGCTGAAGTGAAAAGGGGGCGAGCTTTAGCAGACGTCGTTGATGGCTGACAATTCGTTAAGGCATTTGGGATATGACCCGCATTTATCATCGAAGAAATGCGGACGTCGAGTGCTATCGCCTCTCTGAGCTGGGCTGCGTATGGCTCGTTCTTACAATCATTCAGCTCATAGATACTGATCTAAAGGTTTTTAAAAGGTCGACTTCATATACACGCATCAAGGAGAGATTCTTTCTATAGGAGCAGATTCAGCGCCGTGCCGACGCAAGGCGAATCTTTGGTGCCTGGTGACGCCAGGAAGTCGGAGGGCAGTGACACGGGCGACAGCACAGATTTCATGCGCGCAGATACGAATATGGGCGATAATACATGAAATGAAAGGGCAGAGTAGCTGTGGTCGCTGACGTTGGCATTTGTCGGGTGGAGTTTGGTCAGGCATTATATCGGTTAGATAAGCGAACCCACCTCAGCCTCAACACCATGGATTTTTGGATTGGACATCGTGTGCTGATGGGCACATACGACCATAGCTCGTGGAAAATACGGGGTCCCGTTCGCTCCCCCAGAGTCAAGCCGCGAAGCGCCGGATTAGTAGTTGGGTCGGTGACGACCAGCGAATACCTGGTGTTGTATGTCTTTTGGTGTCGCTTCCTCTTTTTGCTCCTTCGCTATGCTCAATACCAGGACTGGAGAGGCAGAGTTCTACTTTTATGGCTGGTTTCAATGCAGTATCTACCGGATCAGCAACCATCATACGCGAGTTAATGGAACGATAGCCTTCTTCGACGTCTCATCTATCTAGTCAACGCGTTGGCGGGTTGATTTGTGACAATCCGGATCAATCAGTTCATAAATGAGATTCCATAGTAAGGAGTGACGAAATCTAAGAGTCAATCCATGTAGAGAACGCCTAGAATTGACAGAATACCCCGACCTGTAAAGCGGTAAAGCAGTAGAACTGACCTTTACCTGTGGGTTGGGAAGCTCGTTGCGCGGGCGAGGAATTCTTTGGCTATTGTTCTTATTTTGCGTGCTGGAGGATTGGAAGGCAGCCTAGTCTGCACTAAACAATAGCGATTTGGAGACAACAATAATTCACAAGCCCAGCGCGAGGGTTTCCTCGTCATATCTTTTAACTCCTGATTCCTTTAAACCAACACCTGATCATCACTTTATTCTGGTGTATCGCCACGCATCATTCTCATCTCTTCCTAACTTCATCTCAAAACATCACGATAGCTTCGCCCACGCCTTGGAAACCGATCATTAGTATACTTCATCTTGATAGGTATGTTATTTGAGGTTATCTAAGTATTCCTACTCTTTCTCTCCACGGTTCTTATGTGCCTCGCCCTCTACATTTCTTCTGCTCCTTCGCATCAATCATCCAGCTCTTTCTTTCGTCTACCAACACTCGTCTCATCTGTCACATTCTCATCCCCTCATCGCGGTTCACCTACTCTTCACCAGAAGTTCTTGCTTTCATTCCTCCTCTTCCACACATTCCATCCCTATCATTCTTATCATTCCAAGTCGCCTTCACCAAGATACTCAAATAATTTCTTACAGACGTACAATCATCATTCGACAGCTAATATCATGGCAAGGTGGTCCATCGCTGATCTCGCTAGGATGAAGCGCGAGCTGGACTCGGAGGTCGAGCCAGAAGCCGAGCAGGTTCAGTCAAAGCGCCAGGCAGGTGAGGGCAATGCTGTCGCGCCTGCGCCACTGTTGTTTCCGTGGACAACTTGTGAGGCCTTTGATGATGTCGAGCGCATGAAGATCAAGGAGGATGCGCTGAAGATTGCCGAAGATGGCACTGCCAAAGTCCGCAAGACACTGGAGTCCACCCTCCGCCAACTTCAACAAGGGAGTGGAAATGCAGTAATGGCTGGACAGCCACTCATCGAGAGATGGTTGAAAGAACACGGTGAGTATCTTCAGGTCTACATTTCTGTTGCGATTAAAGTTGCTAACTTTCTTGCAGCCGCGCTGGGCGAACAACACCAGGACCTCGAGATTCTTATCGGCGTCGAAGGTCCTACCGGAGCCGGCAAATCTTCTTTCCTGGATTCACTGCTCGAGATTCCGGAGCTGTTCCCATCGGGTCACCAGGGAGCCGCCACTGCGACTGTTGCAAAGGTCTCATGGAATTGGGATGATGCGCCTGGACATCTGTTTCGTGCCAAGGTCACCTTCCAAAACCTCAGCGACATCGAGGCAATGTTTGAGTCGGTGCTGAAAGACATCAAGTCTCTTCTTGATCGTCAAGCTTCGCAGAACAATGCTGATCCGGACGAGGAAACCGAGGCAAGGGACACCATTGACTATCGCATCAAGTATGAGATGGCTAAGATCAAGGCTGTCTGGGGCCTCGAGCGAGACAATCTTGAGGCTGCTGTGCAACGACAAGGCGCTGTCGCATCATACATGCCTCTGGTACAACAAATTCTCAAAACGAACCCACGAGCTCATCAATACTTGCGCCAAGGCATGATTGAGTTCAAACGATCAGTCTTGAAGGATATTCGAAGCGACGTCAAGCCATTCATGACTTCCAGAGCTTCCAAGTTTGGGTCAGATCGAATGTTTTCTATTTGGCCTATTGTCAAAGATGTTCACATGTTTGTCAAATCCGATATCCTCAAGTCGGGAATGACGCTTGTCGACCTTCCTGGATGCAGTGATTCGACACCTTCTCGCTCAGAGATTGCGAAGAAGTATTCGCATCGCCTGGATGTGCGCTTGGTGGTTAGCCCCATCATGAGAGCTGCAGATGAGAACCAAAGCCAGATTCTCATGCAGAGTGGCTTCGATGAAGCCCTGATGAAGATTCGTGGAAAATATGATGGCCATGGTTTCGGCATCATACTGTCAAAGACGGACCATCTTTCTGTGGACGGATACATTTCGGACTTACTTGAGCAACATCAGGACCCAGAAATGGAAGACAAATTTGATCAGTTGAAAGGACTCACTGAAAGAAGGGCCAGGGGACAGAACGGAATCAAGAAGCTTGCCATCGATATCAAAAAGGCAAAGGTTGATGAGAAGAAGGCGCGAGAGGCATACTCCGAAGCTGCAAAGAACCAGACTAACCAGTCCCAAGGTATGACAGCCTCCGAATCGAAAGCCAATGCTAACATAGTACCTTAGATGATCCAGAGCTGTGTCGAAAGAACATCGAGAAACTCCAAGCAAACGCCAGGGGCCAATCTGACGCTGTCAAAAAGATGTCGAGGCTGCTTGAGAAGGCCCGAGCGCGTGCGCAAGAACTCAGCCAGGAGATTTTCGACATCGACCACTGGCTGCACCAGCGAGCTATCGAGGAACGAAACCGTTTTGTCAAGGCGCACATCCAGGAGAAATACGATGCCAGGCAGAGGGAGCTCAATCGGACCGACCAGGGCAATCATGTACTTTCCATGTTTCCTGTCTCTACCGAAGCGTTCTGGAAACTGGCAGATGATAATGCTTCAGTGAAAGGATATCCAACACTCGAGGCTACTGGAGTTCCGGCCGCGCAGAGATGGCTCCTCGAAGCAACTCTCAGCAAGCGCGAGAACCACTTGGACGATATGCTGAGCAAGTACCAGAATCTCATGGACTTGATGAGAATCTACTCCAACGAGAAAGGCCAGGATGCAGACTTTAGTGTCACTCATGCCGACGTCCAGAAAGCTCTGGGTCCTGTCCATCAGAGCATTGCTGTTGTAAGTATTGAACGCAAACGATATGAACTCTGACACATATATCTTTCGGGTCACTAACTATGAACCAGTCACTGAGTATGCTCATTTCCGCTGAGTCTGCCAAGATTGACATGCTTGATCCTCTTATGAATCGAAGGATGGCCGAGCGCAAGTTCAGGGCTGAGGCCAGCCGCATTGCAACCAACTGGTCACTGAAGGAACCCAACAATGAGATGAGTGGTTTCATGCTCTGGAACACCTACGGTGCCATCATGAGGCGTGACGGTGACGACTACACTTCGAAAGGCTAAATCTCTATGACTTATAGTTGGATGGACGACATGTAAGTGATGTGCAATTTGCTGATCATGTTCTAAACTCACCAAATCAACAGGGCTTCTCCCGTTCTCAGAACCGTTTCAAAAGAATGGGATGAGGAGATGAACCAGCAACTGCGCCGGATTGGGGTTGCCATGGAATCTGCTTTCAAGAAAGGTTGGGCGCCCTACCCAAAGAAGCTCGAGCAAGCTATCAGAGAGAAGTTCCCAGCCCTGGAGCTGAGCTTCCAAGACTTGATATCAATGATGTCAAGCATTGAGCGCATGTCCGTGAACAAGATTCGCACCCACATTGAAGACCTGTCCAGAGAAGCTTCCGAGGTAACGATGGATGCTAAAGCCTTCCTGATGCGAGAAATGAAACCAATTTTCGACGATGGTCTCATGATAAGTAAGTGCCGCCATACCAAACCTTTCATTTGGACAAAGAATATGACTGACCAGACCCCGATAGCTGGAACTGGCTCATATGCGAAACGACGAGCGCATAACGTGTCAGGCGTTGAGGGTCAAAGCGACACCATGTGCTACCAGATGACGGACTGTCTTAACGAGAAGCTTGAAGAAAAGAAGCGTGAGACCAGAACACGACTGGATCTGGTTATTCTTGAAAGTATCAAGAACCTTAAGGAACGAGTGGACAGCCTAATCGACAATCTGATTGACAACAGTCCAGCCGACAGTGGTTTAAAGCAGAAGAAAACTGAGCTTCAGGGACACGTCCGAGCCAACCTCCGCGACTGGGAGCAGAAATGGCAGCAACAAGTGGCAACAGATGAGGATGCCAACTCGGAGCCTGACAGCGACCAGGGTAGCGATGGAGAGGACGATGATGATTCCTACAATGACCTCGCGGAGCTCTTGGGAGACGACGAAATGGAGTGAAGATGTCATGGCGTACATGGGAAGAACATTTTGGGGTTTCATACTGGAGTTGAAGCTGGATCAAACTGGAGACTGCTTACATGGAGGATATTGAAAATGGCGTATGGGACATCTGGGCAGGAATCTGCATGGTGAAAATGGCGTACGGATATGAGAGATAAGATTGATGATACTAGACGATACCCCCCCAATTAGCACAGATCAGATTGACAGATACCCAAATTGAAACTAACAGACTATTGCTCTGTCACTCCGGTTCTCCCCTCGAAACTTGTGCTCAACATATCAGTACTCTATAGAGAAGCCCATCAAACCCCAAATGGATACGGGAATCAGAAAAGAGTGTATTAACCGAATGAAAGCCTGAAATTTGATAACAACTTCCAGAGTGAAGCAATCTGTCCATCTGAGTACTCTACTTAGAGAGTGATGGCTACTGAATGATGAAATCAGATTCATATCTCCACGTCCTCTCTTGAACGTCGCGCCTTGGAGCGACGTCGGCGCGGGGTTGACTGATTGATGTCGAACGTTCTGGAGGCAGAGGAAGCTTGTGCAGGCGGGGACAAGACAACCACCTCAGATGTGAAGTTTGAGAGCGCCCTGACTTCAAAGCCTTCCTACATCCTTCCATTCAAATGCATGGCACTTAGAAGGCAGATACCCGCTCAGAGCGTGAGGGGAGGTCATTGTGAAGCCTGATTACGTCAATTTGGATGGTGGGGCCGTTCCGTTGGCGGGGGTCAATCATTACCCCGGAACTCGGTTAATCCATCTCGAACTCCGTTCCCATATCTCGAGCTTCTCTCAACATCTCTCATACTACACAACAGGCGTGATAGTACCCTTCATTTATTGGACCTCATATCTCAGACACTGAAAGATCCGACGCAGATTGCTTAATCTCGCCCGTCGCAATGTCAAGAAAGCTCAATCCTACGAAATTCACACAGGCGGTGCGTACACCCAAGGTACCTCGAGGCGCATGCATTGCACAGCCAATTGCAACTCATACGACTCACGTCTTTCTAAAAGCTTGGCAATTAACTCATGATTGTGTTCCAGGTCGTGCGCTCCTTCATGGCAGACTCTGGTCTTGAGCCTCGGTATGTACCCCAAGCCACCGATGGAGACTCGGCATTCCGTGATAAGATCCCGATACTGACTCCGTTGTCTTTAGTCTTCTAGGAAAACATGTATAGACACCGGAACATTGAATCTGAGATGTGTATTGACGTGGTGCAGTTTCGTGTCATTAGCGCGACAGAAGGCAAAGTCGACTTCGAGCTTGACATCCAAAAAGAACACACCGTTCGTTTCTCACCTCATCACAAATGAGCTCTCACTAATCTCATCCAGAACCGCCTTCAAACGCTCCATGGTGGTACACTTGCCAGTCTCGTCGATCTTGGTGGCTCACTCGCAGTCGCCTCATCAGGCCGCTTTGCAACAGGCGTATCAACCGATCTGAACGGTACGTAGCTCTTTCAATCACGTACGACTTTGCTGACTTGGCAGTGACATATCTAAGCCCCGGAGGCCGCCCAGGAGACGTCCTCAAGGGTACTGCCACTCTCGACAAGATTGGCAAGACACTTGCTTTCACGCAGGTGACATTCACCAATAGCAAGGGACAACTAGCTGCGCGAGGAAGCCATACAAAGTGAGTCTAGCCATCAATTGTTCACGTGGAATTTGTGTACTAACTTAACAAGATACGTAACGGGTACCATGGGTGAAGATGGCCCATTCGTTGCTCCAGCTGAGTTCTCAGACGTGGACTAGACGATTTCATGAGATTTTAGACATTCTGTTGATGTGGTAGATTTGAGATGTACTAAATATCATAAAGTATAGAAGGGTGGTATCATATCTGTTGAAGTTGTCCAAATTCATTCACGCCCATTCTCCGTCATAAAGCGATTCATTATCTGTCCCAGTACGCCTAATGCTTCTCCGGGTAAGGCTGAGCTGGTACCTGGGGAGGAGTACCATCAGCCTGGTGGTTCAAGCCCACTGTCTCCTCATGAGGAGGCGGTGATCTGGGCTGAGACACAGGAGATATAGCATCATAGGCCGCATATTGAGGTTGTTGTGGTGCATAGTAGCCGTTTTGCTGCTGGGGCATTTGTTGCTGAGGACCATACCCCTGAGCCAGATGCTGCTGTTCAGGCTGCGGATAATGCTGCTGCTGAGGCATAGGTACAGCATTCTGCGCCTGAGGAGCAACCTGTCCATAACCCCAAGCCGTACGCTCTCCAGCCTCAACACCCTTTACAGGCTCCTGCTCCTGCTTCGACCAAATACCGTTGTTCCTAGCACGGCCAATAGCGAAAACCAAGCAGAGGACAACGAATTGAGGCCAAATTCCAAAGACGACTTCGAGGATGTAGTAAGCGTACTTGTACTCACGATCGCGGTACGCACTGCTCAGATTGGTCCAAGCAGCTGTCGACGCCATATTGAACGTTGTGCGCATGAGCCAAACAACGGATGCGGCGATGAACATGTTTGAGCACCAAGTAAGAGCATTCTCGCCCTTTGATTGAACCTTGATCATAATTGCCCGCGCAACAATGGCAAGAGAAATGACAAAGACCAAAACACTGAAAGAGAAAGCAATCTGTCGAGATTTGGTGTAGCTATCCGCACCAACGCGAACATCGTTGAAGAAAACTTCATACACATATCTAATTCGAAGACCGAAGGCGGTCAAAGCGAGAATAAATAGGATAGCTGCTGCGATGTATGAGACAAGGCGAAGGATCTTGCCCTTGGGGTCGGGGCGGCCTGTCTGAACCATGACGATACCGGTGCCGAGACGGAGGAGGATGATCATGATGAGAATATCGGTGACCATGTCGTAAATGAGCGCAAGGGTAGCGAGGACTTGCACGGTGACGAGCAGGGTTTTCGAGTAATGCGAGTCAAAGTCACTGTCGATTCTCCCGCCGTAGTATAATTGCGAGTGAACGACTGAGACGACGTATGAGGCGAATTCGAAGAAGGCATAGCTAAGATGGGTCAGTTATTCCACTTCATCAAACAAGTAGCAGAGGATGGGAGCATACCCTGAGAACACCAAAAGAGCCAACTTGAGATACGTGAAAGCAGTTCTCGCAGGATCCCTCTTACGGCGGACGAGACAGAAACTGCAGAAGAATAGAACGACAGAGGGAATCCATGCTCCAAGGAAGACCATGGCCCCGTGGGCGATCCAATATTTCTCAAGTTCGTACATTGTCGTATGTTGAGAGTTGTAATTGTTAAGAGTATCTCGAAGAATGCAGGACTGAGGATGTGTGTAAGTTACACAAAGATTCGTAAATCGCCGCCAAAAGTCGGAGACCAACAGTGTTGAGAAGTGCCAAACCACACCACAAATAAAAAGAAAACAAGCCAAGATATAAAGTCCAGAAACGAAACAACAAACTTGAGCGCCACTCCTTCATATTTAGCTCCCCCAAGCTGTATCACCTCTTTAGCTTTCTCATCACAGTCGAGAGAGTTTTCAGGGCTGAAGCAATTGGGTCAGCAACCTGCATCTAAGCACCAAGCCAATGGGCGACCATCCGCGCTGCAGGGGTCCCGGCACTGCCTCTCCGGGCGTTTTAGCAGCTTCGCTATTGGCTTGGCATGCATGAGCTTTGCATGTTTTGTAATTTACCAAGGCTTTTTGAGCTGTAACTCACGTTGTGGTCAGGCGTAATTTTGCAAATGACCTTTAATTTTTTTAATTAAATCACAGAGTGAGTTCCCTATTGTTGAGCTGTCGAAGAGTGATTGTTAACCGCCGACGTTGAAAGAACTAAACTCTAAAAATCCCATTTATAGGTGGTCTCGGGTGGTCCACAATATTCGTAACCGCCCAGAGGATACGATGCGATGTGATGCTGGCGCAGAAGTGTTACGTACGACTCGGTCACTGGCCCAGCCGCAATAGCGGATTGATCGTGAATCGACATCTCAGTGCCGTCTCAAATGGGTAATGGCCGTACGAAATGCCTTACAAGAGCTTGTCTTGGCACGTGGTTCGAAGAATGTAAACGAGCGATGCTTCTGGGGCTGAGCAGCTGTGGTATGTTTCTAAGCACTTTATTCGTGTGTCAGCACTGTGATTGAGTAGTGGGTATTCGTATCGGTTTGAGGTTTGAAGATGAACTTGTTGAAACACCAAGCTCACGATTCGGATGTCGATTGATGGCAAATGACATTTACCTCAAATATCTTCTAGCCATAAATTCTCATAGTTGTGATTCAAAAGAAACTAGAGCCTCATGTCGTTGCTGTTTTCCCAGTCCCATTTGAGCCCAACCTCATCGCTGCGATGGTCTTACTGCCAAGACTGTCCGGCCATTACTCTCTAACTCAGCCACGCTGACGCTCTCATGAGTCCATCCCCGCAGGCTCAATCACAAAGACAACACCCAAGTGAAAAAAAAGAAACATCCAAGTAGTATGATCAATTAGTCATCCATCATCACAGTCCCCCACCAACATCAACCTCACGAATTCCTCTTCGCATACAAAAACGTCGGCATCAAATCCGACGCCGGAAAAAGATCCCTCGTCCCCGTCTTTAACCAACAATTCCCTCCCTTGACTTCATAGTTCTTCGCCATCTCTCTATTAAACGCGATACTATCACAGAGCGTCGCGTTTTCCTTCCCGCTGTTGATCTCGGTGTACATTGCACATGCATGCATACAGTCGAATGCTGTGTAGGCCAGTATAGGCACTATATCGTTCCCTGGGTAGTCAAACCCGCAGGTGTATGTGAAGACGTAGCCGTTGGTGGTGGTGTAGTCGTCTTTACCGTTTGGTTGGGAGCATGCGTCGGGGAGAGTGAGGTTTGTTACTTGGTCTGCTGGTTTGGGCTCGTAGAATTTCGACTCGGTGGTTTCGGTGGTTTCGCTTGCGCTTGCTGTGAGGGTTGGACAGGCGGAGGCTCGTTTCGCGGACGCAGCTGGGGCCTCAGACACTTGTGAACTATGGCTGTTAGCATTTGTGCATGTGTTAGTAAGTCTGGGTCTCGTACTTCTTGCAGTCGGCCAGAGCTGATCCAAGACCTCCACCAACTCCAGCTCCGACAACCACTGCAGTGATGATAGCAACAAGCGCGCATAGACTCAATATGCTCAGACCAAAGGGACCTTTTCGTGCCTCGACGACCTGAACATAACCCGATATTGGATCCTTCGAACCCTGACTGTAAACGCCGTGTGGGTTGACTTCTGGCGCATGAGCTGCGCTGTCCGAGTAGACCTCGAGGCCTTCGTGATACCGTGACTCCGACATCCTTCCTTATCAGATAGACGTCTCCAGGTGTTGTGAGGGAAGAGCCGCACCGGTGCGGGTTTCATTTTGTGCCTTGCAGCTATGTGGAAATGTCAACTATTAAAAGAAGGCAATTGTCAAAGCCTCGGGCTCGGGCTCGGGACCGAGAGCAAAGCCAAGCCATGTCGACAGCTGTCACGTCAAACCCTTGATGTATCAACTCGCTTGCAGCATTTGAGTCGCTTGGTGGTATATATCTGAAATGAAAGTGGCTTCTACAGATCCTGCAGGATCATTTTGGTTACATCGATAAAACCTTATGGATCTGTTAACCCATGCTCAACCAGGTGGAATGGGATGAGTACCCACCTGGACCCGGTAAATCGGCAGTTAGATGTTAATTGTGGTAATCGCCGGGAAGCTTGGTATAAGACAAGATGAGACTTGATCTGGAGCTTAGGAGGAACCTCAAACACTGGTCTGTGAGGAGCGAGATGAGGTGATGTGACTAGTCAGCAAGGGCCTCATTGTAGTTACACATTCGTTATCAAGCGATATCGGTTCAATAAGCTTCATGCGGAGCTCTTCTGTGCCTGCTGAGAGGGGTAATAGTGAACGCAATATCGGCACCGAGGCCGTCTCTCATCCCAGCTGTGCCTCCGGTGCTGGATCCACACGGGTTCGGAAGGGTCCCACAAATACGGAGTAGGGCATCGACCATCGGAGGTTTAAGTTTAATTGATCACGGAGTAGGTACAATACAGCAGATGAATGGTGCACCGTGAGATCCTGTATCAAACGAAGATAAAGCCTACTGCTGGTAGAAAACACAAGAAATACCATCAATCTAGAACCTTCTCAACCCGCCCGCCAACCTACAACCCCCAAGCCCAGATCGACGATCTCAAAAATAAGCACTCTCAGACGTCTCCCCATTCCCGAAGAAGCAACCACTTAAAAAGAGCCAAGCATCAAACATAGCATCAACCATTAACTAAAAGTGACATCTCTTCAACGGCCATTAGCTCACAGTACCTTGTTCTCACAAGGCTGACCTGATGTAAAACACTTCTTACCTCATCAAGACGCAATGTTTCACAAAACAACCTCCTCATCTCGTCGCGTGGTTGGGTGACGTCACATGCACATCGCGAAATCGAGAGCATGACGACGTCACGACTTGCTCTTAAATCCAGGAACAAGAAAGTGAAGTAGACAAGGTCATAAAAGGCAGCCAAGAGCTCTCTTTTTCAAATAGCTTTTTCTCAACGAAACACTTACCTACCTACACTTGAACAAGAGCAACACGATCAACAGACAAAATGGCCATCACAAGTGCTATCAGCGATCTCTTCAGCTCCATCTACGAGCTTCTCGCCTCAGTCTTCAACACCTTCTACTCCGTCATCCACTCCATTCTCTCCGCTGTTCTCGGCTTCGTTCAG
This sequence comes from Fusarium oxysporum f. sp. lycopersici 4287, assembly GCF_000149955.1. Taxonomy (NCBI): domain Eukaryota; kingdom Fungi; phylum Ascomycota; class Sordariomycetes; order Hypocreales; family Nectriaceae; genus Fusarium; species Fusarium oxysporum. Next base: position 817,648 of record NC_030993.1, read on the forward strand.
GGTCTTTTCAACCTCATCGGCGATGTCGTCTCCGGTCTTGTTGAGGTCACCGGTGGCGTGGGCAAGTTTGTAGCCAGTGAGTTCCCTCCTTCGTATTTACATCATTTTTTGCGTGCTGACGATGACAAAGGCAACGCTGCTATTCTTGCTATTGGTGTCCTCGGTACCTTCGCTTATGTGAGGTATACCGCGCAGGGACGGGCTGTTGCGAACAAGAAGACTCAGTAAATTTTTTGACCTTGGATTATTGGGAGGTTTGCTTGGCGATGGATATACACGATACCCTGATGCTCGGTGGAAAGGACCCGGTTGGTGTTGGGGACACTAAGAAACTATCTTTCGCTATTGAATCCTAGTTTATTCAGTTAAAATTAATGCGATGCCCTTCAAACTTCAGTGACCTTTCTGTGGTTGGTCTTGTACTCGACTTTAATAAACTGCGGCTCAGTCGATCCCTTGCTGGCTCTGCAGATCATGTAATAGCCCTTGTGCTAATCTAGATCACCTTATCCAGTTGCCGTACTAAACCCGTTCACTGCCTCTGATGCGCACGAGACTTTGGGTCTTGTGACCAAGACGAAGGGGAGTTTCTGAATCACTTCAGACACAGCATTTCACGGCGCAAAGCACATCTAATATTACCTAAACCAAGTATAGGATTAAAATAAATGTCATAATTCGTTAATGTTGTAGGTTTTCCAATGAATACTCCAGTCCCAAACTTGTCTAGATCCTTGAAACACTAAAATATCCAGAATATACACCTCATTTCATATGTATCCCAGTCTTGCGATATATCCTGTGAAAGTTCGGTTGCCCTCATAAGCCATCAAGGCCGTATCGTTTTCGTTCAATTCATTCGCCTTGGTAGTCGTCGACATGTCGTTTAAGTCAGAGTAGCAAGCATGGCCCGCATGAGCTTAGGAGGAGGTCCTGTGCAGCCGAGTCAGCCACACGTTCTCAAGAGACGCGAATAACATAAAAAGGCGCACCTTTAACGGTACTTAGGTACGCTAATGGCCATCCTACCTTTCTTGTCCTTCTCAATACGAGGAGGTTTGCGGTGTTCAACCACCTTCTCCAATCTTTCCTCCCGGATAACGAGTTGTCCATCTGGCAAGCGCTCGGCGCTGACGATCTCGCCGCTGGTAGAACGTCCTCGAGGTCGGTGAGCCAGCTCACGTTCCAAAGCCTTGATCTCCTTTCGGATGTCGCGACCACTGCGGGATCGAGAGCGAGATCGGACGACGAGCTCCTCGGTGGGGTGATGGTGATGATGGTACGAGTCCCAGCTGGAGGATGTAGTGGTAGTTGTGAATCGAGATGGCGAAACGTCACGGATAACAGTCTCCTCATAGTCAAAGGGCACTTGCTGAGGAGGCGGTCCTGGCTGGTAGAAACCAGGAGGGGGACCTCCAGGCTGAACCATAGGAGGAGGCTGCATCTGGATCGGTGCTGGGGCCGGGGTCGGCATTGGATATGGTTGAGGTGGAGGCATCATCTGAACGGGTGGAGGAGGAGCTGGAGTTGCAACTGGAACAGCAGCGGGAGGTGCCTGGGCTGGGGGTGCCTGAACCGGAGGAGCGGGAGGCGGAGGAGTCTTTGCAGGCGGTGGTTCCGGGGTTGGTTCCCTGACCTTCTCCTTGGGCGGAGGTGCAGGCAAAGCAGCAGTAGGAGCCTTGGGTTCTCGAGAGGCGGCAATTTCAGCTTCGACTACGGAGTGTCAGTAGCGTATCAATTTTGCGAATTGCAGGACTTACCCTTCTTGTAATCCTCGCTGACCTTGAGCAGCTCATCAATGTTATCTTGGCCCAGAGCCTTCTGCACAATAATTGTGTTGCCCTAAATCATGTTAGACGCCGAGCAGGAATCATGGGCATTTGACTACAAACCTCTTCAAAGAATGGGTATCCGAGATCAATGAGAGCTCGCTTGGAAACAAGCTTAGCAGGAATGCGAGTCTTGCCCTTCTTGGGATACTCGCTCTTCACTGTAGTACCTCCGCTGCTGCTAGAGGAGCGGCTAGAAGATGAAGAATACGAGCTGCTTCGAACAGAACGAGTTCGAGTAGAACGAGATTCTCGGCTGCGTCCACGGCGGTTGCGAGATCGAGTGTATTCGCGCTCACGAACACGCTCAGGCATGGATCGGTAATCATCGTCGCCATAATAGTCGGGCTCGGCAATCTTGATGTCGTCATAATACTCGTCGCCGTATCTGCGAGGTGGAGGCAGTCCTCGGGTCTTGGGAAGAGGAATAGGTGTGTAAGGAGGAGCACGATAGTCATCTCGAGGATCTCGGTGATCTCGAGGACGGACATCCTCACGGCGAGCAGGAGGGGGGTACTCCTCACGGTCCTGGAAAAAGCGTGGTCGGCGGTCAAAAGTGTCAAGAGATGATTGTCGGCGGAGGAAACCTGGTCGACGAGGTGGAGATTCGCGACGAGGATGGTCTCGCTCTCGTTCTCTCTCTAGAACATCTGTGCGACGAGCCCAGGGAGGTGGCATATCTCGCTCTCTTTCTCGCTGTGGCTGGTAGCGAGAATCATCGCCGTAGTAGCGACGGTCACGGATGTCTTCTTCTTCGTAGTAACCGCGACCAGGTCGACGGTCATATCGCTCATCTGAGTGGTCGCGGCCTCGTGTGCTGCGTGTATATGAGCGATCGTCATCGAAGCGATCCCTGTTTTGTTCGCCTCGCATTCGCTCAAAGCGATCGCGGTCCCAGCGTTCGGCCATTATAACTGTGTGTGGTGTTGTGTGATTGTGGCTGCTTAAGCAGACCGGAACGTATAGAGGCTAGTCCTCTGGTGTTAGTGGTATAGCTATCGCCTTTTAGCGAAAGGGTATTAAGTGCAAGTTAAAGGTGCAGGTGCAAAAAACGATGATGAGAGAAGGATGGAGGAGAGAAAGAGAAAGAAGAGATGATGTACTGGAGGGTGGGCGGGATACTTGATGAGTCGAGAGGGAGGGAAGAGGGCCAAGGATTAGTGGTAGGAATATTCAACTGGGATTGGATGACCAAGATGGAGAGGATGGATGATGGAGGGTGAGAAGAGGCCGATGACGTTGACGGACTGATCCAAGACCCCGCTTGTCAAGAGATTCCAGGGCCGAACTGTCCAAGTGGATCCCCGACTTCTCAGTGGCTTGTGACTCTAGCGACAATTACAGGGGGCTGAGCGGTACAATTGCATGAGGGGAGAGCCCTGGAGCTTTACTGTCCAGCTGATGACGACTTGTGATGAGACCGAGTTAAACAGTGAGACAGCACAACACCTGATATATATCAGACAAACAATCAAGGGTCCTTGATTATCTCGAAGAACCAATGCACGAGATCAAAGAGAAACGTTACGTGCGTAAAAGTACACAAACACAAGCTTACACAAAGAAAAAAAGAGAACCACCACTGTAACTTAACGCCCATTCGCTTCGATAGTGGTCTCGACGCCCAAGCACAAACCAAGTGGGCCGGCATAGCCAAAAGCCGGATTATGGCACATGAAATGCAGGGACTGGGATCAATTGAGGCTGTGGGAAAATGTTAGCAGTTAGATAATTCTCGATAACTGATTGAATCTGTAGAACCATATGTGAATTCCCATATAAGGCAGGGGAATGTAAATGTTTACGAATGTCAAGTCTTGGTGTTTTACTACCAAGGCAAATGATCATCCAGCATGGGCCGACCCGAGTGTGCCCTTCTAAAAATGGCATCTTTACCAAGTTAACCTACCCTTCTCCATCTTGACGTTAACAAAAGAGAGAGAAGAAACCCACCGGGAACAAAGTTTCTCAGTCTGCAGGGTCTTCCCCTGAAGGGAACTAACGACGGAGGGGAGAGCCTCAAAGGGCTTTCGTTCTCATTCTCGTCTTTACCAAGACCAACGGCACAAGCCGTGTTTCTTTGATCATGGTAGCCCAAAGCTCGCCGCTCGGGCTCTGCTGCGTTACATTTGGGTTCTTGGCCCAGGACCCGAATAGCTCACCGGCAGATGGAATTTCCAATGGGTGACTGCAGCATCGAGGTCTGTGCAACTTGTCCATCGGAATAGCAAATTCTTACCGAATGTTTCTTTGGGAAATAACAAACTTGTTACGGGGACGTGTCAGCTTGAGTGGTCTCCTCAAGACTCATCCTTGACTGGAGCTGTCATGAAACCAAGGACCTCAAGTCGCGGGGAGATTCTCCTGTACGATGACGTCGAGAAACCAAGACACAAGCCCTGGCCCGACCCACACAAGCCATGCAATCTCCGAACCAATCATGTCTTCCAAATTCTAACCAAGAGGTGTTGGGCATTGAAACTTGAGATCTCCAGAAGATCACTGAGACTCGGCAGGATCCGATTACATTAGGCAATCACTGCTTGGTACCTGATCAACCTTCTCGACTTCCACGAGATCAGATTTGCTCTAGGCTTCTACGGTAGCTGAATGAGGTGGGACCTCCAGATATCTGTCAGCATTTTGCAGGTATGCTCACGTGACAAATCAAATAGAGGCGTTCACAAAGTTTGGCAACGCTTCGTTCACTTAAGTTTCCACGTCACTCAAGAATCATAACCAACCGCTTGACTTCCTACACACTCGTTCCTACCTCAGTCTCTACTTCACCACAATGTCTACGCTCGAACTGCCAGTGCGCTCAGTGTAACAGACTACCAGAGGATATCTAACGAGATCTCAGCAATTTGTGAGGCTGCGAAAAGCGATCGCTCATGTCCAACAATGAGAAGCAGCAAATAGCGGAAGAATTCAGCGCCGCTAGGAGGGTCCTTCGACCTGCTTCTCAGGTGGCTATGGACTCCGCGCCGCAATCAACATCTATGTACCCTGGAAGTCTCTAGGTACAGCACTCCAGAAGGCAGTTACGGTTACATTCGGGGCGCAAGGACTAGAAGTAACGAAAGGAGCCTGGATTTAATTATCGGACTGGTTGAACGAATGAAAGCCAGCCATATGAAAGACAAGAGATTATGACTTCGGCGTAGGGTTGTCGGGATGTTGAAGTTGGACGCGTTGGCCTGAGACCGGTCGAGCTGCGTCAACGCCAATTTTTTCCACGGCTTATACTGGCGCTTTGAGGGCGACTACCTACGATATCATGACGCTACTAAGCTCGAGACCGAGCTCGATAAAGTGCATAAGGTACCTACCTATCTACCTAATCAATGCGTCTTCGCCCACTACCTTGGTTATCGCAAGGAGGGTCGTGTTTCACCTTCTAGCATCCTCTAGCATCCCATACTCAGGCTCCAGCTTCGCGAGCCTTCGGCTTGCCCGCTCCTTCTTATACGTCTTGCGCTGCCTATTGTGACGTTGGGGTGCTGTTCGAGGCGAGGCTTCCGCGTGCGTCAATGTGTTCTTAGTGATCCGACCGCCGCAAGTTTTGCGAAGAGTGCCACTCGCTGGTTGAGGTGTCGTTGCTGACGACTGCGCCACTGCTTCGCGCATGTGAGTACCTGGGGCATCGCCTATGCCGCCTGCTTGGGGAGCTGTTGCTGGCGGCTGCGGTAATTCGTGCCCAGCGACTCTTTCGGCGAAACTGTATTCGCGAGCGAGGTCATTCTGGACCTTGAGACCGACGCCGAGTTCATCCCACACACGAAACCTATGATTCATTTCCTCCTGATTTTGAGGTGGCGGTAGACGGCTCGTTCTTTCTGCCTTTTCTGTCAATTCAGTTGACCTTCTAATGGCCCTTTCTAGAGCCTCACGGTCTCCCTGTTCTTCGCCCTCAATTCTTTGTAACTCTTCTGCACATGATGCAGAATCGCCCGTAGCATCAGACAGCAGGGCCTCTCGCCGTCGCTGGCGAGAGATGCGAGCGTAGGTACCTTTGAGCCAGAGATCCCATACACCGTAATCCCTGGTATTCGGTGGCAATTTGGGAGGCTGCGATCCGTAGAAGCGATTCCAGGCGTCACGATGCTCCTGGGATTAGCTGGCCGATGCGGCTTCCTCTTCCGGGGTTACATCCTTGCCGAAATCACCAGACCCTCTTGGTGCAGAGTTATTCCGTGGCCATTCAAGCATGCCCACTTGCGCTTCATACACAGCAACGATCTCTTCCCGCGTCCAGCCCTTCTTGGGGAGGTCGATATGGTCCTGGATGTTGTTTTGTTCGATATAGAACCGTGAAGGATTCACGTAGCGAAAGCTTTCCATTAGGTCGCGCTTCTCGCGGGCTTGCCTGTTGCCCGGCTCATTTTCACGTCGCGACCTAGCCCTGTCTATGATTTCCTCCCTGACGAAGAACCTATGGAAGTGATACTTCTCCTCGGTCAAGTGCCAATACGTTCGCATGTACTCTATTCGTTCCCACGGGTCTGCCGGGACAGGCGTCGGTTCGCGAGACTCGGAGCTATCGCTGTCGCTGTCGCTGTCGCTTGGTGGTGGAGGTGGTGGAGGTGGGGAAGGACTGCGCGGAAAGCCTAACTCGTTGTTGGACATTCGAGCCCACAAGCGCTTCCAGCCTTCGTCTTTGATATCGTCCCCCACAAAGTAAGAGTATGGTCTAAAAGGCCTCCCTTCGGCCTGATGCTCCATCACCCTTAGAGCTCGCTGGCGCCCCATGTACACTGGTTCATACTTATGATGGGGATTCCTTTCCTCGAGCATAGCCTTCCGCAATTGGTACCACTCTTCGCCGAAGTGCTTTCTACCCCAAGCCGAATAGGTTTCGGGATCATAGGGTTCTGGCTCGGGTGTCCACGGCATTCGCGCATCAAAATCGTATGTATCAGGATCGTATGTTAGTGGCACCAACATCTCTCTGCCCAGTACTAATGCAGAATATGTATCTCTTTCCTCGCTTTGCTGATTGTCAACCGGGTGGACATTGTCGTTGAGGTTGTTGCCGTTGGATAGAGGACATACATTGTCAGAGGCGGCCTCAACGGATGGAGGAAGTGTTGACGTATTGCTGAGTCTGCGCTTGGGGCTTGTTTGTGGAGCCATCGAAATGATAATAGACGCGAAAATGACTGGTCAGGCTTGAAAAATAGTAAAGGGTATGTTGCTGGCGATAGGTTGAGAGGATGGTGAGGGAGGGAATGGAGGATATTAATAGGCGATAAGTTAAGGGGGATAATAAAGGATGGAACAAAGGATGTTGCTGGCGATAAGTTGGGGGGGGGGTGGGGTGAAGGACAGAGCAAAGGACAGTGAAGGATGGAACAAAGGATATTAGTAGGTAATCATCTAAAAGGGGGGTGAAAGATATGGAATAAAGGAAGTTTATTAATAGGTGATAAGTTAAAGGGGGATAATGAAGAATGTGGAATAAAGGATGTTTGCCTACCTAGATAAGCTCTTTTTCAAGCGCAGGCTCCGTGTTCCTCTCTATGGCTTGCAATCCACGTAGATTTTGACCGCCTGAGCTGCTCGTTCCAGCTTCATTTTCTCATCAATCATGCATCTCGAAGGTGGACACTGATCAGACAGTTTTCTATCTCACCCCGGAGAACGACTATTGGAGATCATTTAACATCCTGACAATAGCAACTGAACATGCCAAAACCCTAGAGACCCAAAGATGCTATGCCTGCGAATTGGATTGGACCAAAAGTCCAAGAGCCCACCGTATCTCGTCAGCTTCGGTAGACGAGACCATAACGATGTGATCTTGAACAAGTACTTTCCGAAAACTGATCAGTGCTATTTCGATTTCAATAAGGAAACTGGAGAGCTTCTTCTCCACGACATATCGGAATATAGCGATACGCAACTCACCGAGATCGAATAGATCACCAACGAAGACGAAGACGGAGACGGAGACGGAGACGGAGAGAGAAAGGAGAAGCTAGGTTATTCCCAAATATCGAGGGCCCGTCGGCAATGTGTCGTGCTTCTCAGGCCTGACTTGTACCACGATCGCGTCGAACGCCAGTGGCTCTTCCAGATCCGCGATGCTGAGTTTCGCTTGTTACCAGGAACAACACATGGCCGGAGTGAAGCTCAACTGACCAAGGAGAGGTTGGCATTCGCAAGAAACACCAACAATGATGGGACGATCGAAAGGACTTTGCAGCAACTCGGCACGCTCGACCTGCAATCCAAGGGATTGCTAGCTCGTGAACCCCATAGTACTTGGTTCCGAGCCTCACCCAAGCGGGAAAAAGACAAGGTGATCCGAATCAAAAAGCTCAAACCGCTTGGAAGAGGCGGCCAAGGTGAAGTGCACGAGGTTGTCGACATGTATACCGGCGCGCACTACGCTTGCAAAATCGTCGACGTAAGGACAGAGGTAACTCAATGGAAGATCCATTCCGAGATAGAGTTCAAGATGAGAGTGAAAAAAGAGGTAGAAATAGTCCAGAAGCTGACGCATGTAAGCTCCCTATTCTACATCTCCATGCTTGCCTCACGCTAATCATATCAGCCTCATATCGTGCCGTACACACACACCCAGGAATCCAAAACCAGCCACGACATCCAGATCTTCATGCCTGTCTATGAGGGCAACCTCCACGATCTACTGCAAGCGCTCAGAGACCAGGGGCAAGAGGGGGTACGAACCATAACCAGCAAGATGCTATACCAGATGTTACAGGCACTGGATTTCGTTCATACTCATGATCCGCCAATCATACATCGAGACGTTAAGCCTCCGAATATCCTCCACCGCGGCGGCAACTTCTTTTTGATAGACTTCGGGATCGCCAAAGCCGTCGATGCATCAAATACTGTCGTTGGAACGGGATCGTATATGGCGCCTGATCGTATATGGAGCCTGATGTTAGGGAGAACAGGCAGCAGACGCCTAAAGTTGACATATGGGGGCTCGGCGTGACAGTGGTGGAGTTTTTAGAGCAACCCGAAGACTTTAGGACAAGACAGTTTACGGAGTGGGAGCAGTGGTACGAGTATCTCCAGACGAGTCTGAACCAACATCACTTTCCTTTCGCATCTATGGTCACCGTCAACACCGATCGGCGTCCAACGGCTCGCGACCTACTACAAAGCTGGCGGACGAATGTCACCTTGAGTTCAGCAGCACCGCCGCTTTCGCACCAGCTAAATGGAACGACAACGATAAACTCTGCATCACCTATTCTCATGGACTGGACACAAACGGTACCCACGACGTTTGTCCAGCTCACGCCATGCGATGAGAGCATGTAGCTATCGCAACCTAAGCTGGCGGCGATTGCATCACTTGACGTGCCTCCCAGTCCACCGGCACAGCCAGGAGCCAGACGCGGAGAGTCTTTCAAGTCTGTGAGGTCTCGCAACGAAAGGGAGAAGAAAGGTTGCAAGCGTAAGAGGCCATCACAGAATGGGGATGCACCGTCTCACTCCTCAGGGGAATCAGAACGAACGCCAGGCAGAACTCTGCGACCGAGACCGAAACGGATTCGTAAGGTAGAGGAGAGATAGGCATTAGGATTAGCTTAATACCAATATTTCTTGAGGGGGCTGGTGAATTGCGAGGCAATAGGGGCTCCGTTCCAGGCAGCTAAGCCTGATGCTTGGACGAGTATTTTGTATATCTAGGTAACGGTTTCTTTTTTTCAGTGAAAGGGACTTGTACAACTAAAACTCAGGCAAGGTACCGCTGTAAATGGTTGGACCGCGGGCTTTCACTTGTGTCTGCGGGAGGTTAAGGGCTGGACGGCTGGCCGAGAAAGTCCTGCATTGAAAGTAATGACCCTTGTGAGTTACACGATATGCGAGATAGTACTTACGGATTGGTTCTGCGCTGATTTCGAGGTGATGCTTGCGTTCTAACACGGCGTAGTCATGTAAGCTTCCATTGTATCGATTGCGGGATGCAACCACCCTCCTCCCTTCCAGCAGCGTTTTGCGTATCACAATGTGGCACTAAGGTACTTAATTGAATACATCTCACCAAATGTTCAATAAGTACTCTCGAAGCCTACTAGGTCTGCCACTCGTAACGTGAAAACTCTCAACTGAACTCCAACAACTGACGCAGAGAAAAATGCCAGACTTGGGAGACTATGTCGATTCGAACCCAGAAGGCCCGCGACACATAGGTACATGGTCTCGGGGCGAGCATACTTCCCCCGGACTGATCGAATGGACGACAGCGGTGCCAGAGGCCCTGAAGCCATATCTGGCGACCGTTCAAGAGAGAATACCCACAGATGAGAACCGACCAGAAGAGACTCGCACCCTGGTGATTGACCACCTCTTCAACGATGGGCGCAGGAACGCCTTAATCTACAGGTGCGTTGAACAGCCTACCGATCTGCGCGATGCTATCACACGCATCCAAAAGCCTTCCTCGGAAGACAGGCGTGCTCTCGGCAGAATTATAGCGACACAGGTCCGGTCCCTGTACGTCCACTTTCACATCCATCACCCAGCTTTGCGGACCGAAAGTTTCGTCTTCTTCGGGGATCCCAACAGACCAGATTTTACCAAGCCCTATATTCTCGATTGGGGGCGACAAGCACTTCCCGAGATGTACCAACATCCTGAATACCAAGCAGAAAAATCTCTCTGGCTCTACCAAGTCTGGTCTTTGATGATGGTGCTGTCTGAGATTGCTGAGTGGCAGCCGCTTGACAAATCATTTCACGACGACGCCGAGTTGCGGAGCAGGAAACTAGAGAGGAAGCGGCTGGTAACAAGTCCGGGTTGGAAGGGTGCCATGACCGCTGAGATCTTCCAGTACGGCTTCGGATTTCTCGAGAAGGATCGCAACACACTTGAGGAGTACAGCGAGTGGGAGGTCAAACGCTTCTATGATGAATTGTGCAAGCTTCTGGAGCCGTTGTGATATTCTGTCAAAGCAAATGAGCGTGGCGCCATCTCAGTGCTATCAGCCTCAATAGTCACTGCCTGCTCTTTGTTTTTTTTTTTTTGTCGATGTCTTAAAGAAACCCCGTATTCTTAAGACTCTGGTACTGTCCAGCCCGCTCAGACGTTGGCAGACGTTTATGGCTGGTCTGTACGATGTCGGAGTAGTTGAAATTCTGGACCAGGGCCGAGAAATAAGCAGTCAAAGAACTTACCAATTGTATCGCAAGTCTTTTTGTCACTTGCGAAGGTTTCCTACCACAGCCTAGCTGGTGTCAAGTGTCAACGAGGATATCCTGGACTTCTATTCAGCATGGGTCACCCAGTGGTGACTTCTCAAAGATGGCACATTTAATCAGCCTATGATCGCGTCAGGCTGTTTCGCGTCGTCTTAGCAACTTCTGCTATAACGTATAGTGTTTGGTCTTCCAAGCGAGTATCATCAAACGGCCCTTCTCATACAGGCATTTGCATTCAGCGTTAACTCGCGTAATCTAGTGGATTGCTTATACAAGTCCCGCCTTCAAAACGCCGTCCTTTATTGTGTACCCTACATGATCCAAATTTCACAAACTCTCTAACAAACTCATCAGCTGCACCCATGGGCCACTTGCTTCGTTAACCCTCTAACATCCCAGACTAACAGCGTTGGCAAACAGAGCATAAGTGTCAGCGTGGTTGATGTTCTGCTCAGCAGTCAAGCTCTGGATGAAGTTATATCCATAACCACCATAGTCAGAAGTTCCCTTGATCTGGTTAAGATGGGTCATCTCGTGCAAGTTGGTGTTGCCCTGGTCCTGAGCATGGCAGGTTGAAGTGGTGGCAGGAAGACGCTCAAAGTACAGATCGCAGTAGGCCATGTAGTTTCCTCCAGGAACGGTATACGCAAGAACACCGTTCTGGCACGCGCCGTAAACATCGGTACAGTAGTATCGAGTATCCCCAGCGTTAGTCGATCCACACTCAGCCGCAATCTTGGCAAAGACATCAGCGACAGTCGAGCGAGTCGCAGCGTCAGAGTTCTTAAAGTACTCCTCCACCTTCGCAGCAGGACCGTTAGACGCAGCCTCCTGAGCAGCAGAAGCCTGTCTAGCACAGTTCGACAGAGCAGCCTGGGTGACCTGGAGCTTGCTACCAGAGCAGTCACTCTGCACCTGAGCGCGCTTCTGGTGGAAGGCGGTGCGGACGGAGAAGGCCTGGGGACCGTCGACTTCGGCGTCGAGACGGTTGGAGTAGAAGGGGACTGAGCCGACGAGCTCGGTGGAGTTCTCCTGGGCGAAAGAGAGGGCGCCGGAGGAGAGAACGCTGAACTTGCCGCCAGCAGAAAGATCGTGAAACTCGGCGATGTCGAACTCGACTTCGTAGGAGTTGCCGGAGGGGATGCTCTGGAAGGCGGTGTCATCGAGCTGGGTGGTGTCGAGAGCGATGCGAACACCGTCAAAGGGGACAGTCTTCTTTTCTGTTGGAGGTCAGTGGGTGTGAAGTTATGGGGGTAGTGGCTGAGGCGAGGGTAGTGTCGAGAATGTGTCAGAGAATGCTCCCTCCTGTTCTGCTGAGAGCTGAGTTCCATGGGCAGACTCAACCCTCAATATCCAAACAGGTCACATATCTAGACCACCTGACATTTCACCCATGCCTCATATCCAGAGAAGTCTTACCGGCAGAAAAGACCTGAGCCCTCTCAACAGGAGCCGTATCAAGGAATGTTCCAACCTTGAGGAGCTTCAAGTTGCTCTTCCCGTTATTGGTGATAACAGCCTTAACCTTTGAGTTCCCCTGCATCTTCAACTCAACGTTCAAGGGAGTAGGAGCGCGCTTATCCACCAGGGGCGCAGCGACAGCCATAGAGGCGAGAGCAAGACCAGCAAGCAGCTTCATTTTGAACGATAGACCAGATCGAACGAATGTAATTCAAAAAGAGTGAAATTGAAAAGAATGACAAAGAACGAATGAATGAGTGAATGAATGAATGAATGAATGAATGAATGAATGAATGAATGAAAGGAATGACTGTTGTGAAGAGGATGAAGACATGCTGAGGGAAGTGAGGTATCGTGAATACTTATACAGCCTAGAGTTGATACCCTGCGACTCGTCTGGACTTGGAAGCAGGGGACTTGCGACGATATTGATCCGTCTTGGTGTGGACCGATTCAGGGTTTCGTTTCGGACAGGTCAATATGTTTGACACAAGCCATTTCCGCTCTCCAACCTTGGCGATTCTCGAATTAATTGTCCGAAAATTAACTCCCGACGTTACCCATCCTCTACTATCGCCGTCTGTTTTATGCTATTTTCGCCTTTTGAGTTTATCTTCCGATTTACACAGTTAAACTTAACTTTCCCAATTGACTCTGTCCGATGTAACAAAATCGAAGATCCTCCAAAATTAAAAAAGGATCAAAGTCAGGTCCGGGCGTCATGCCCTTTCGAAACACACCATGTAGCATCGTCAGCTAGGATGAGAGCGCCCCACAATAGGATCGGTCAAGGCTATAAGAGATCGTCGTAAATCAAGGTTACATTTGGCGGAAGTAGCTTGGATTTCAATATCGCATGGTAAAGCTGTTCAGCATGGGCCTCTTCAAGGGAATTCATACCCGTAGCGTCAACCATGAAACCTGTTTGACGGGCCGTTTCTATAGCGTGATGAGTTGAGATCATTGGATAGAGGAATTGTTTACGGCTTTGGGTAAAAAGTTGGGCATTATCGTGTATCAGATTGCTGACGGCATGTGATTTTGAGATGGTAATAATTGTTTCGATGGACAGCTATGGTCAACTAATAACAAAGTAGTCGAAGACACTACCGAACGGTCTTTCGGTAAACTGATAGATCTGACGGTGAAAACCTCGAGACATCTTGGCTTTCCACTATCCTGCAGGTCTTCCAACGTCTGAACAAGGCCCTCCACACTACCACTTAAGCTTATACACCAGCCTCCGATCATTTCCATTCTCATATCTGACAAGATTTGCAAGGATGATCGATTCATCTCCGGTCTAATAGACCCATGATACTCGAAATAACGTACAAAGATCGGTGCGGAGCATTGACTTGAGAACTTTTAGAGCAGGTGCCAAATCTAAGTCAAACAAGCTTGCTTGGACCAGTTTGAGAACATGACTGCGTACGATTATTGAAGGATTCTATTGGTAAGATGTTCTGAAGGGCGATGGATAGTTGCATGTGAGTCTTGTTTGTTTGGCTTGCCGCGTTTGTCGAGATATTTTGATGTTGGGACCAGTTGAAGGCCTCAGTTTGTGGCATCAAGACTCATAACAACGAGGCATGTGATAATTCATTGGAAGGAAGAACTAGGTTCATGTTAGACTTTTGCAGAGGAGCAGCATTAATCCATTGGATAAGCTATCAAACCTGTCCATGGGGCACAGAAAGGGAACGTTCGCATAGGCTAAAGCACCATGGAGATGATGTCGCACACGGCATACGAGTTATTGCTCAGTTCTGATTCATTATAGTGGCTCTCTTCGAATATGGAAATGTCTCCGTTTACCCTGGACCAGTTCGAGTCTCCGATCCATTGTATGTAGACAGCAGTATACCCGCAACGAGTTGCAACAGGCAAGATTTGATGTTAATACATTTATAATTGTTAAGAATCGCAACCACGTTATGGTCACAGTTGTGGGTAGTGTGCAAAAATGCTGGCACCGATTGCCGAGAGATTATGTTTAGATTGATCATCCCACTCCCGGCAGCAAAGGGAGCAAGATCAACGTTTCGACATGCATCGGAACTCCAGTAACCGATACAGTGAAGTCACTAGCAAAAAGGCATGACAAGAGGCTCAATCAACAAAAAGAATGATCACGCTGGGGATCGAACCCAGAATCTTCTGATTCGTAGTCAGACGCCTTGCCATTGGGCCACGCGACCGTTTCTTGTTATTGAATTGGCTTTCGAAAACGTCACTTACTGATTCTGTGCTCAAACTTTTCGCTAGACCCGGAGGATTGTGGACTCAAATCAAACTCGGTACGCCGCCCACAACCCGCGCCAAGCGACTAGAGCTAGTAACTGATGGAATCTGCTAAACAGCATTAAAGTAAAGTATCCATAGCGGCGTTCAATAGCTCCAAGTAGACCCTGGACTAAAACCACCCGCAATAACAGTGTCTTTGCGCCACCTTTATAAGGGAGGATAGCGGCACAGCACAAAGAATGCAATCCACGTGAGATGCCTTGAGCCCCTGGATCTTGCGTTAGGGGAACAGTCGCGCACCTTTTAGCTCAACGTAAGGTTAATTATTATCTTAAGTTATTTTAATGGGACGTACTCCGAATCCAGCTCAGCTCCCTCTGCACGTTCATTTCATTCTCTTGGGATCAAATCTTCATTCATCCTCACCTCACTCTCCTTTATGCCATTATCTACGTGATACAGGGACTGAAACAATCCCTTGTTCCTTTGACGTCAACTCACTCATTTCATTTTTTTTCATTGTTGCCTTAGGGATTCTGTTCAAAAACTGAGCTCATGCCATGGCCATCTTCGCGTCTTCAGCTGTACGCCTACTCATCGGCCTAACAGTCGCACTCACCTTCATCGCCTTCTTCACACCAACAGGCTACGTACCAGACGTCGCATTATCATTCAGGATGCCAGCTGCACTTAAAAGACTCGACGTCTCCATTTCTCAAGAGGAGAAAGATCCTGTTCTCATCCGCGCAACCGTCAGAAACAACAATGATGAGCCCGTCACTATTCTCAGCTACGGCTCACCCCTGGACCCCTTGGGCATTTCTCTTGGCATTCTTTACATCACGCCTAAGGGCGACAGCAAACCACTTGACATCATGCAGATTGAAGCCTCACGGCTCTGGCCGCCTGCTGATGATGCTCTAATTGAGATTCTGCCTGGCCGATCGGCCATTTGGGAATTCACCCTCCAGGAACCTGTTGTTCCGATGGATAAGGTGTTTGAGGGCGCGACGGTGCAGCTCAAGGGGACGTGGAATGCTGTGTGGACAAAGGAGAAGAAGAATGTTGACTACACATCATTCAAGGAGGGCACACCAGCAAACGAGACTCTAACAGGGCCATTCAAGTCAAACGTCATCGACATTGAAGTCGCATAAACATGAATTGTACCACCATTGTTATTATTATTGGCGTTTGGGGGGCATGATTAATTGGTTCACTTGTCTCTACGTTAGATGACTAGAGTGATTGATGGGTTAATTGGAAGAGAAGCAAGGGGCGAAAATATTTTATTAGAATACATATAATCCAACCCAACAAGCAAAGCAAGCATTCTTTGTGTCTCCCTGAAATACCTGCAGTCAGCCTTTCGACGCAAGCCACATTCATACCCTGTTACAGACCATTGACCAACCAAGCCCAGGCGTGGACAAGTGTCTTAGATGATATCCAGAGCTGCACAACGCCGGGTGTTGGGTCTAGTATTCATAGATCGTTAGTCTAGTCAATGATTGATAACGTTGGTACGACTAGCTCAATGACTGGCGTTCCGGAAAACCCCTTTTCCAAATAAGCGCCATCAGCACTACCCTAAAGTTCGAAGTCATGACGAGTGTTGGTTCTGATGGAGAAACACTGGCAATTCCGATTGTCATACGATGAACTGACTATACATGCATGTGTAGAATACCCTTGTTCTCAACCAATCGCGAGTGAATCGCCATTGGCATATCAGCAGATTCACCTGGACCATAGCTATTATATCAACCCGCCTAGCAGCAACGCATTCTTTTTCCCAATCCTAAGTTCATCGCTTTTTCATTTACATTAACTTTCTGAGATTGACACTTCTTTGAACTGTACCGTAGAGAACATTCAACTGCTCGTTATGGGCTTTGTATTTCCAGGCGATTTGATGGTTTAGTCCCGTTATACTTCTTCACCTTTGACAATTAAATCACTGGTAGTTGCGACGAGGATCAGCCGAAACTGTCTGTTTTTACGGGGATGTACCGATGCGATCAAATCGTTGCGTCCCGGACTACAAGCTGCCGACGGGCATCGCCACCTCAGTTTCCTATCGCCATGCTTCAGCAGTTCTCAGTATCAAGTGTAGTATAACCCAATATTCAATTTTGTTTGCTCCCTAATCTACTTTTTGACTTTCTTTCCCCGGATATCAATCTACTCCCGAACATACAACCCAGCCATACCCATACCCGTACCAACACACATACTCACAACACCAACCTCACCACCATCCCTCTTAAGTCCATGCAAAAGCGTACTCGTCATTCTCGCACCAGTAGCTCCAAGAGGATGTCCCAGCGCAATAGCGCCTCCGTCAGGGTTGACCTTCTCCTTCGCCCACGCATCCTCGAGTCCCAACTCCCTCACACAGTGCAGCGCTTGGCTCGCAAACGCCTCGTTGATCTCCCACCGTGACACATCCTCCGTCTTGAGACCGACCTGGTCAAGGAGCTTGGGGATAGCGAGGGCGGGGCCGATACCCATCTCATCGGGATCGCAGCCGACTGTGACGGCTGAGACGAATTTTCCGATGATGCGGTCTTGGAGACCGAGGGCGGTAGCTGTGCTTCGGCGCATGAGGAGGGTAGCGGCAGCACCGTCGGAGACTTGACTCGAGTTTCCAGCTGTTGAAGCACCGTCGGGCTTGAAAGCAGGCTTGAGCTTAGCCAAAGCCTCAATGGAAACGCCCTCACGAATACCATCATCAGCAGTAACAGTGATGCGCTGCTCCTCGCCAACCTTGTTACCTTGCTTATCAACCTCCTGGAATCTTGTCTCAACGGGTACAATCTCCTCCGCAAAACGGCCCTCCTTTCTCGCACGCGCAGCACGACGGTGAGACTCAACAGCCATAGCGTCTTGATCCGCTCTCGAAACACCATATCGCTCCGCAACGTTCTCAGACGTCAAACCCATAGGCATAATACAATCCTGCGCATGACGATTAGGCGAGGTCTTCAGCTCCGGCCACACATCCACAGGGATAGCTCTGCTTCCGTAATTTCTCGTCATGCTCTCCATACCAGCTGCGATACCCGTATCGATCATGCCCGTCTGGATCTGCGCCGACACAGCAGCGATGGCCTGCAGCGAACTAGAGCACGCGCGGTTCACAGTGTACAAGCTAGTGGTGTTCTTGAAGCCGACGTGGTTGAGAGCCATGCGCGCCGCTTTGGAACCGCCGAGCTCGGAGAGCACCACGCCGACTGCTACATCGTCGACGGGGGCTTCGGGGTGTGCTTTGAGAGTGGCTTTGAGGACGCTAGCGAGGAGTTCCTCGGGGTATGCGTCTTTGAGCTGGCCCTTGTAGGAGCGGCAAATGGGAGTGCGGACGGCGGAGAGGATTACGGTGTCGGAAGGGGATTTGGCGAGGACGCCTTGAAGGCCTTTGTGAAGACGGACCGACATTATGAAGGTGTTTGGGGGTATATGGGAGATTATGAGTTGGAGGAAAGGCCAATTGATAAGATGAAGGAGAAGAGAAGAGATCAAAGGTTCATGATGAGAAGTGAGAGAAGTGTTTATGAGCCGGGTAAGTAAATATCCCAGAACCTATTACCCTCCACCCCCGCCGAAAGCCGGAAACACTCCCGTCCCGTTGCCATGAGCCGAAAGTGGATCCTCGACACCGGCTTCAGACTTCGGGTAATGTCGAGTGTGGCTTGAAATGTCGGAGCGTCGGGTAAGATCCCTACGTGTGGCGTCTATGGCTGTGCAACACTCATCATGAGACATCACTTTCTAATGAGATTCAATATCTTGTTGAAACTTGAACAAGCTTTCCATTTATACATAATTTCGGCAGTGGCATTCTGCCCTCTTTTGTCAAGCTAACATAGATAGACAAACTCGTCAAATGCAATACCGTCAACGCCCTCCTGTCGTTATAATCGTACCCCGAACTCCATTTGCAATCTGCTTCTGACCCAGACATTTCACTGTCTATACTGAATCCCCAGTCCTAGCTTGTCTTGCCCATCTGCCATTGGTTCAACCACTTTGGACTTCTTCGCTGGACTTGCTTGATCGAGTCGTATCTCCCCGGTAGATGAATGGTTGCCGCTGAATTTTCGCTTGTCGCTATCTCCATTTCGATGGGAAAGTAGTCTCTCCTGCATGCGAACTGTTTTCTCCATTGGTCCTGGTGTGTTCTTCAAGGTTTCGGCTACCTCAAAGCTCTGCCGCGGATCTCGCCGCAGCATCTCTGCAGCAGCTTGACTAGCCTGGCTATCAAACACCTCTCCATCCTGGTCGTTTTGGTTTCGTGACTGTGATGTAAACGACTGAGCTGCGGCAACCGACTCAAGCGCCTGCCTGGCTAGCTCCTCATTATCGTCTGCTGAAATAGTGCTCTCTCGACTCCTACGGCGGCGGTCAGTCTTGGCCACAGGTGTCGTAGGAATGAACTGTCTCTGGGAGTATCGATGAGGCTCCGAGTGAGGTACCAGATCCACCGATGGAAGAAGCCCAACATTTGTACCCACCGGCCGGTTCATAGGCGTCGTGGGCAGAGACGACATGGATTGCGAGTTGCGGTTGTGTTTTCCGACGCGTGGCGCAGGGCGATGAGAATGCATCGGTGTCGAAGGTGCGCTGTTGTTATCCTGGCTCATAGCCTGCAACAAAGCCGAGAGACCATGCTCCCCTTGTGACCTAGATGTCTGCTGTTGCTGAGAGTTTCTGTACCCTTGTGTCACGACAGCGACTTTCTGTTTGGGTGTCAAGACTCCGTGAAATATACCCCCAGGTCTACAGAGCATCTGCATATGCTCTCTGTTCTCGCGTATTCGTCTCAGCAACATATCTCGCTCCTCATGAAGAGCAATGCTTTCATCCTCGCTTTGCTTGATGACCTTCTTAGCAGTCTGGACCCGGCGTTGGAGGATCTCATTCTCTTGTAGCATGGCCTCATACCGCGTCTTCATCTGTAAATACTTTGTTTGTAATGCCTCGGACGGCTGATCAAATTCTTTTCTAGCCATTCGGGTGAATTCTGCATTTCGCAGCGCGTCTACCTCGCGACGCATCATCTCGTGTTCCACAGCAGCACGCTTGGCATCGTCGTCGGCCTGGATAGACAATAAGTTATACTGTAACTTATGATGAGCTGTCTCCATCTTGAGCTTTTGTTGCTCTGCTAGAGCCGACTGAAGCATGACGCGCAGCTCGTCGGCGGACGCCTCGAGGACCTGATGCGGAGCGGGAGGGAGGAATTCCGTTATCACAGGACGTTCGCGTATGTTATTGGGTACGGTAGCTGGCGGGGAGAAGAGTGTCGATGACTGCTGGGAGCCAGAGAACTTTCGTTTGGAGGGACCGGGACCAGCTTGACTGGCATGGCTGTTAACCTGGGTCGAGGGGGGCGGTGTAAGTGACGATGGGATAACCGTGACGGCCGGTCGATCCTCGTTGATCTCGGTTCTAAAGGATTCGTTTAGATCGATGGGCGAATTTGGAATCTCTGTCGAAGGTAATGTCACCGCAGCTGGATCTTGGGGTCCTGCTTCTTGGGGTTGAGGTGTCGTGGGGTTCAGTCGCTCTCGAGGATGTTTAACAATAATTGTATCGCCCTGCAAGGTTTGCAAAGCCTGTGTGGCTTCAATAGGAGAAGTCATGTTGAAGCAATCGTGTTCTGCTGTCAAATAATTCCCCAGGCAACCAAGTCGCGTCAACAGCTCTCGTCGTTCCTATCCGTTAGCTGAGGAAGCCGGATCTTCGACAGCGGGTTATATATATCGTTCGTCTTCCAATGTGTACATGTGCTTTGCATGCGCGTTTGTTTATTATCCTTTTCAAATCAAACTTTATGCGTTGACGTGCAGCGCAACGCAACGCACAACGCGCCGCGAGATGGATCCACAGTAAACAGCGATTGTGACGAGAGAAAAACAATCGATCGCAGAACCATCAATGAAAGAGGAGCAATGGGGATATAAGAGCACAATGTGAGTAGAGAATGGTAGACACAAGCGAGAAATGCTTCGGCTTGTGACGCCGTCGTTTTTGGTTGCTTCCAAGAAATGAGAAGCTAGCTTGGTTGAAGATGAAAGACCCGGGAACAAGGGTTTTTCCGTCGGACACGCGCCTGTGTGTTTTCAGTGGAGGATGATGCTTGTTTTTAGGCACTAAACTAGAAGAGGTTCCAGGTGAGTTCCGGTGACCGCGGCCTGTGAAACGATCCACAGGCGTTATCTGTCAGTGCCCCAGACATCAAACCAACCGAGCTGAACCAGACCAAACGAAACAGATACAGGATGAGAGGCAGTGGAGAAATCTCTCGATATTGAAATGAATGAATCAAACCCTGTATCCAAAAATGACTGTCAAATAAAAGATCCCAATCTGCACTCCCCCAACTCCAAACCATTAACACCAAAACACCAACCAAGTCGTGATACCCTTAGACGACAGCAACCTCAGCAGTCTCCCTCTCCTTCTTTTCCTTCCTCTTCTCACTAGAATTTAAAAATAAATTCCGAATCGCTCTTCCAGCAGCGAAGATCACATGAACCACGCAGATGGCAGGCCAGAACAGAATTATAAAGACCCACCACGCCGCCACAGCGAGTTTTGCCCAGATCGAGCCGTTGGAGTCGAGATACCACTCTGGGACAAAGCTACTAGCTTTTCCCCGTGTGTTTAGGACCAGGCCGATTATCAGGCCGAAGGTGATCCAACCGCTTAACGTGATTGCTGCGACCAGCCTGATGGTTGCGGAAGGACCCAGGGATTTGTCCTTGAGAACATTGTCGTTATCTGCAACGTCGGGCGCCATGAGGGCGATGGTTTGTATTATAGGAGGCATAGTGACGATGTGTGACGATGTAAAAGGTCTTGATTGTGGTTTTAGGTCGTACAAGGTGTGTAATGTGATGATATCGTGGAGTGTCGCTTGCGCTGGTGCTTGGACTTGTCTTGTAGTTTTCGCGGGCGGATATCGACGTGATTGAGGGATACTCGAAGAATGTTCCACGATGGTAAGAGTAGCGATGAAAGATACCTACATGGGAGGGATACTTCTGTGCTTTATACTCGGTGGTAAAGTTCGTGTTGATACTGAGGGAGTTGTCTCGTCCATTGAGACTTCACGTTCACGGTGCCCTAGGTTCTTGCCCCAGATGGCCACGAGGCACCTTCCAGAGTTTGAAGACAACTCTTACTGCCCGAGAGTTTCTTATACGTTAGTGTTGGTGAAGAGACGAAGTAACAAACGAATTCATTGGCCTCAGCATATCGGATGCTTTTAGTTGTGCGTGACTCATGGTAGTTGAGTACCTATAAGCTCGAGATATTTGAACCATGATCAGTTTTCTCATATTTAACTTTACGATCTTGGGAAACAAACACGCAGAATTGAAGCACTCTTCACATGCATCAATATCATAGGTAAGTCGGGGATGAACCAACGATTAAGACTCATCCACAGCCCTGCAAGTTCGCTGCCCGTGGATTCTCCACAGATCCATTGCTCTAATCTCAAGAAACTCGCCAAGGGCCTCCTCAGCATCAGATCAATATCCTCAAAGATACGGAAAAGAGCAGTCTGGCGTGTCTCGTCATGTTTGGCTACTCAAACTAGCCTCGAGAGTCAATCGTCGTTAAAAGAAGCTGTATGGATATAATCGCCTCGCCGCTTGGCGTGAAGACCAGCCCTCCAATTAATAGCAACAGCGTGGTAAATTTTTCAAAAGCTAAAAGGAAGGCTATCAAAAAAGAAGTACCGCAGTAAAGACTCTTCAAGATTTCATGCCAAACTTGAACAGCAAAATTAGTAGACTTCAGCAAACCCGTTGGTGGAAGGTTGTGCTGGCCCGTGTACAAAGAATATACTCGCCTCAAAGGATTCCCTCAATGTTATCTTACATAGATCAAGTCCGACTTCGCCCGTGAGTACGCTCACCCTGAGTCAGCCGATGACATGAATTCGCCTGCGCCTAACAACTCCGAAAGTATCATCCAAGATTGGCATTGAAGCCAATGTCAGGCCGCAGAGTAATACGGTATAATACTTAAAGAAAGTACTAGAATAAAAACCACAGCCCACCATTATCGGGCTTTTCCATTGTGAACACCTCCGGAAACCCATTGAACGAGAAACATTTTACCCTCAGGCATTTGACTCCTCAGAATCAGGATCACTGCAGAGTAGGAGCAGAGGTAGCGGATTAGGGGAGGCAAGAATACTTAGGACCTTTATCCTAAGTGACGAAACGACTTAGGTAAGTTTAGTATCTCAGCAGACCTTTAGGTCACTTAACTTTGGCACCCTATATTGACGTCAGAAGTTCTTTGCTCCCGGGGGGAAAAGGGGACAAAGGGGGAACTCGTGTATCCAGATAATCTGCTCGGCTTCGTCTTCATTATCGTTATGAAAAGATCGGAAAAGTTTCTCTCAATATTCATGCGAGTGCAGTCATTATTTTTACTAACTTGCCCAAGTTGATTAACTTAGGGCGTTCATTGTGCTGTTGGCACGCAAACTGTTTAAGAGGTAAGGCGGGACTGTGTTGGAATCGCATTAGACAGCTATGATGCAGTTCAATCAAACAAAAGTTTCTATTAGCATCGTATGATCCAGGCAAAAATATATTAACAGGAAAGCAAGATGGTATATAGTCCCCAGTAATAAAACTAAAATACGTCAAAATATGTACCAAGAAGCGAAAACCACCCATAACAAGTGCATATCAACCAGCGCCAGGTCTACAGCTCATAATCAATCCACCTCAGGCTCGTCATCATCTCCTTGCCATGAAGCCATATCAGCGACTGGCACGCGACCCCTGAGCCAGCGCAGAGTGGCATCTGTGCCTCGCTCAATCACGTTCCATCGAGGAACCCTGAATCGGTTGCCTGCGACCTCGAAACGCTCGAGTCCGCCTGGTCCACCAAGAAGCCCAATACGGGGATTCAGATGAGCGATATCGTTGTTGCTCACGTCGACAATCTTGAGACCCTTGATCATATCTGGTTCGAGATCGACGATGTGGTTGTTACCCGCAAGCAAGACGTTCAGAACGGGAAAAGACTCCTTCAGATTTGTTGGGAGAGCGTTGAGGCGATTCATCGTCACGTCAATCTTCTCAAGACTTGGTGCGTGCAAGAACTGCACAAGCGCTCCAAGACCAGTAATATGATTCGATGCCAAGTTGAGTTCCCTCAAAGCCGGGAGTTCCAATTCCTCAGTCAGGTACGCCTCGCCGACCATTTGGTTGTGAGACACAGACAGAGCAGTCAAGGTTTCGGCAAAAAAGCTAAGCGAGTTGGGCAGGGTAGCGAAAAGGTTGTTTTGGAGGAAGATTTGTCGGACACGGTGTTCGGCAGCGACTTTAGAGCAAACGACGGGATGGAGTGATGAAGACTGGGTTTGGGATCGATCTAGGATACCGCCAGGCTTGACGGGCCAAGTCTGGTTCGACAACGTGTGCGATCGAGAACGGTGGCTTGATACAGTGTGAGACCGGGAACGATTAGGGCTTTGGGGAGGTGTAGCGAAATCATCATCTGACCTGTCATTTTCATCAAACCTTGCGTCAGGGTTCGATTGCGTATTGTCAGGACCCTTTACATCAGCCAGAACATCTAGGATTCCGACTTGGGAAGCTGGCTCTTGGTAGGGAGGTGGTGGTTCAAGACGGCCAGCAAGGACCTCCTTCAGATCTTCGGTGGTAATGGAAAGGAACTTCTTGTCACGAAGAGGGTTGCCGCTTAGTCGGATCATAGACAAGTTATCCATGCGAGACACCTCGGGAGGGATCACTCTGATATCGTTGCTAGAGAAATCAGCATGACGAAGTTTCTCGAGACCCATGAAACTGTTAGGAATTCCTGAGATGTTGTTTTCTTCGACTGATAACGTCAAAAGGCTTGTCCAGGTCGTCATGTCTGGAAGTCCTTGAAGACGGTTCATCGACAGAGAAAGAGAATGCAGAACTGGGAGATCGATTGAGGCACCCAAGGGCACCAGTCTTTGCAGCTGGTTCGCAGAAGCATCCAAGGTATGAAGTTGAGGTAGACAGCCGATGGGCTCCTCAATCAGAGTACCCTTCAGCTTGTTCTTCCTGATGTTTAGCTCAGTGATGGGAAGCGTGGCAATGCTATCAAAAGGAAGAGACTCGAAGCTGTTTTCGCTCAAGTTAAGAATACGAAGACGCGACATGTTCTCGACCTTGGCAGGTAGTGCAGAGATGTTGTTACCATGCACGTCAAGGATTTCCAGCTCGTTCAGACTCGACAATACAGGGTTGAGGGGGCCGTAGAAGAGGTTGTTTGCAAGCTTCAAGTCGCGTAGAGAGGTGACTTGTGAGAGGGTGTCCAGGCTGTTGTTCGTAAGGCGATTGTTTGACTAGCAAGATTAGCAAAAAGGACAACTAGAAATGCGTATACAACATACCAAGTTCAAGGAGGTCAGGCAAGTCAAACGTCGAAATCCCAAGGGGACATTGACGAGAAGATTGCCATGCATGTCCAAGGTCTCCAGACCAGCAAAGATGTTTCCTTGACTAGCCTGTGCCTCGTCGAACGAAGACGGGCTGCTATCAGGGAAGATGAAATCGTCTAGTTCTTCAAACTCATTATCCGCAGCAACAAAGCGTGTCAGGTCAACGCTCTCTGCCCAGCTTCCGTCAAAGGTACCAATACTCTCCAGATCGTACATCTTGAGAACCTCGACAGGAATTTCCTTCAAGTGCAAGGCCGCAATGTTGAGTCTTCCAGTTGTCCTTGCAGTATTGACGCGGTTCTGGAGAACCTTCTTCTTGGGATCCTCGCCCTTACGCGTATTGAAAGGATCATCATGGTTGACGCCAAAGTCAAAGCCAGTATCCGAAGGGACGATTGGTGCTTCTTCTTCTGGGTGTGACTCGATCTC
This sequence comes from Fusarium oxysporum f. sp. lycopersici 4287, assembly GCF_000149955.1. NCBI lineage: Eukaryota > Fungi > Ascomycota > Sordariomycetes > Hypocreales > Nectriaceae > Fusarium > Fusarium oxysporum. The sequence goes on from NC_030993.1 coordinate 843,270, forward strand.
AGCTGCCTGCTTCATCTGTGCACGTTTCGCAGCCTTGGCCTTGGCAATCTGTTCACGCAGAGCGGCGGAAGACTTGCGAGCCGATGGTGGTGTTCCAGGCTCGGCCGAATCGGCTGTCAGAGACGTATTGTGAGAAGAACCTGCTGAGGGAATTGTACCATCCCAGGAAGCTGTGGAGGCAGAATTGACCGACACACGGCGGTTCGAGGTCCCATTCAGCGAAGCCTTACCAAGGGCAGGAAGTGAAGGTTTCTTGAACAACCCTTGTACGGGAGCCCTTGACTTGGCAGGTCGCAAAGCCATAGACTGCGAGCCCTTGGGAGACATCATGGTAGGCTTGCCAGGGCTGGGGCTTCTCGTGTCAGAGAAGGGAGCTGGCTTGGAGGCTCCTGCTCGAGAATTAGGAGTCTTGTTTGCAACGACCGAGGACCGCTTCTGAGGAGTTCCATCGATGGGAGTCAGGGGCTTTCCGAAGGCACTTGCGGAACCTCGAAAGCTGCTGTAACCGAGGTCGGACTGTTCTGAACTAGAGCCAGGCCGACTCTCTGTCCTGTGAATCCTAACTGAAGCATCTGAAGCATAGCTAGACCCTGGTCTGGAACCGCCGCTATCTGCCCTCGAGCGTGGACGTGAACTTGATCGTCCTTGGTCGAAGAAGTTTGATGACTTCATCATGGCAGGAGAAGAGGGAATGGAAGCAAGTGTCTCGATAGTTCTCTCGCTCAGAGAGGGTCTTGGCTTGCGAGAGCGAGCCCTCAATGTATCGGGCTTATCATCCTCATCGGTCGAAGCGGTTCGTGGTCTTGATTGGTTTGGGTCAAAGATATTGTTGGCAGGATCGTACAACGGTGAAGTTGCAAATGTTTCCGAAGGCCTCCTTGTAAGGGTCAATTGACGAGGGAAGATGTTTCCATCGAATTGAACACCCATAGCTTCTCCCGGAGGATCATACGGGGGTGTTGTAGATTGCTCCTCGATAATATCAGCTTGTCGCTCCATCGATCGATGCGGCGTCGAAGGAATTCGCTGAGCCATGGGCTTCGCCGGCGATAGATGTGTAGGTTTTGTGATGAGCGATGTGCGTCTTGTTCCAGTGTTGAGATGTTCTCTAGACACTGCAGGTCGTAGTCTTTGTGCTCGCTGTTGGAGATCCGGTTGACCAGTTCGTAATTGATCTCTCGACATTGAAGGTCGAAGCCGAGGGTTCCGTAGCTCATCACCGCCCAGACTCTCCCTTGACGGCGAGGGACGAACAACTGATGTCGGTCTTGGTAGAGCTGATGCTGGCTTTGGAATTCCTGAAGTTGGTCTTGGTACAGGTAGCTTCGAGAGTCGCGGAATAGCGCTCATGCGCTTCTGGGAGGAATCCTCCATGATGAACGTATTTGCAGGAGTGTCGTGGGGTAGTAGTATCGCGTTCTGCAGAAGTCGTTGTCTTTAAGAGGAATGCGGTTGACAAGATTGCCCGAGACAAACGGACAGCTTTTGTTTGTAAGGGGTCCAGAAGGGGATTTTGTTTATCGGGGGGCCTAGCGTTGGCGGGTGGACGACGGGACGGAAGGGCTTGCGGGAACTAACGATGAGGCGAACGATGAAGGCATCAACCTAGCACAGCAGAGAAGAAAATATTGAAGATGCAAGTTTGAGACACGAACAAGAAAAAGAGTCGAAAGAAGGTGGCAGTGACAGTTCGCTTAAGCTTGTTGCTAATGTAAAGAAGAAATGATATCTCCAGGGGTTGAAGCGAGTGCCGTGCCTTGGGTTTGGAGAAGAAGATCCCGTCCAGTCAATGATACCCAGACAATTCTTCAGTGCCAGGGTCGGGTTGGGTTGGGTTCCAGTGGAGACAGGCTGCGAACCCACTAGATTGCGCTAACCTGTTGATGATGTTTAGTGGCTTTTTGCAAGCCCGGTGTTCCTAGGCCCGGTCCGCCTTAGACACGTGTCTAAACTGCATTCTCTGTGATGATACAGGATTAAAAGTATATTCTAAACAAGTTGCGTGTAACAGTCTGATCGTTGTTGTTTTCGTCCGTTTCCGGAACAATCAGCCATGTGTTCCTAGCCCCTCCCCTACCATCTTGTGGCTAAAGCTTCCGGCATCCCGTCTTTCATCCCCAGTCCAAGCAAGGCACGGGCGGACCCTTTCCACCGGTTAGGTTAAGCTGGCCAATCCCTGTAAGGATGCCCCTGAAGTTTCTTTGTCCACTGTGTACAGAAAGCCTCATTTTTTACTTTTTGTAAACAAAGGCTTGGAGTTATTGATGCTCTTTGTTTACAATCGCGTCTCAGAGCCAATGACGACACTACATTCTTCGCCATCTAGGAAATATGGTATGTTGTGGATTGATCTTGTGTTCATTATTAACATTAGGTGCGGTCATTCAGGTGGGTTACGAAAGAATCCACATAGCAACCAGGTACCTGGGCTTTATCTGCAGGTACAGAGTAGCATCTGCATCGATCCATTGCTAGGAGTCCCATCATCATTGACTAGCATTTGAGAAGATAGACTTTAATTAAAGTGAGTGATGATACATCATTGAACTCAAACTATTCTCTCTCAAAAGTCGCACAATTGAGATATTGTAAAATCTTATGTTATGTACCTTTTGTAATGCAGCCTCGGATCTCTATTAAGTGAAACGTCGATCACGGATTATCACACCTTGTGCCCCTGTCGGCAGAACGTACAAAATATTCCGCCACGGGTTTCGTTTTCATCCTTAGCTTATGTTTCAAGTGTACCTCTTTTATGTATCAGATAAAGTTGTATCATCCACAGTCACAGTCTTGAAGCTTTGGTGATACAGGCGCTGGGGAACAAAAAACTTGTGACCCTAAATCAAGATAAAAAATGATTAGGGAGTCTGAGGGTATTCAGCCTGTATTAGACTGACCTAAGTCTTTTTGTCATTTAGATAGAAGCCTTGTATTTTCTTGTTTCCCCTTGAAAAGTAGCGATTCTTATAAACCGCTATGAAGTCTAAATCGATGATGCCCTCATAATACAAAGCACGCGAGCATACGGAAATATGATGGCGACATGAAAGGAGAAGTTCGCAGTTTGTTTAGCCATGATCCGACTCCCAAGCGCCAACAAAGCCAATCAAGAATCTTAATTACAACAATAAACATAGAAAAAGTGAATCCCCTCCCGCTTTCATGATGAGCAAACACTCTACACCACAAGCGAACATCTCGCCATGCCTTTGCAGTCCTTTCACCGTGTAATGGATCTTCCACCAGAGATTCGTCATGAAATATATTTTTTGGCCACACCAGACCGTGTTGTTCACATCCGACGCCCATACCCAACGTCCGATCTTGATTACAGAAAAGGGCGTTTCTCGTGCAGTACCCTCATTCCCCCTCTGCTACACATGTGTTCCGAATCCCGGGACTTTCTGACACGTACTGGCCACAAGATGGTTTTCCGGGACCCATCAACTGGGCGGCGATTCTGGTTCAACTTCAAAAGAGATACCCTGTTTCTCGACATAGGGGCACTGGTCAAGATATACGAAGGCATCAATCCGTTCCCCAGCAGAGATACCCAAAGAGTTCACAGAATAGCCTACGAGAGGGAGGACATGGGCCTCTATGACCAAGCTATCAGGTTTGCCCTTCAGAATTTTGGGGAGCTTCAAGAGGTCTTTCTCATTGAGTGGACTAGAAACGTGATAGATTTCTACGGGCCTTGGCTCAAGTCCAGCGAAAGATATTTCCCCGATCCTATTCCACAGAGACACAGCTATGATACCAGGAACCTCTGCAAGTTTACGGAGATCCAAAAAATTGATGCATATCTCTGTTGTCTTCCTCGCTTAGCTGATCTTCGGCGCCCGCACTCATGGAAGCCAGGCCGTTGGTGCAATTCTTTGACCGTCTTCCCTCCAACTACCATACCAAAAGACACAGATCTCGCCAAGTATCTCAGCGAGCCTTACGAGAAATGGGGATCTCTTGATCACCCACGAGAATATTTGGAATCAAGTTTCGCGAAATACTGGGCTGAATTGGGGCGGCCAAGCAGGAAGCTGCCCAAGTTCAAACCCGTGCACCTCCTCACCGACGCTGAACATCAACATATCCAACGAGAACGACGCATCGGTTTCAGAATGCTGCAAACAAAGTTCCGTATAAATAGACTTTTTGGATTGACTAAGAACAATCACGTTAGACTTATTGGGAAATTTTAGCAAACTTCACCACGTCAGTACAGGAAAAAAGAACACATCATTGCACCATACTATAAACATCTACTAGAAGATTCGATGCTGATACTGTAAGCTTATTAGAAGAGAAAAGAAACTGGCATTGCACAGCCCACCAGAAGCCTAAAACATGTTAAGACAGATGGAAAAGACCTATGTCAAATAATTTCAATTTGTGATACTTGAAGTACGCGTATTGTCAATGGTAGCTTTGTTGATACCCTGAGAGCCACTGAGATGTCTGTCCTCATTTTCTTCTAGTTCACAATCAAAATTACAAACCTTGCCTCAGTTTAAAGATGTGTTATTTGCAGTTGAGATCTGTGGCTCAGAGCTTATGACACAACACTGATTAGTAAAGATGTCAATGTTGACCAAACCTTTCAAAACAAAAGAATCGACTTAAAGACTGCGTAATAATTGAACCTTAACCGTAAGAAGCTTTCTCATAGGTTGAGCTTTTTCTCAGTGCATAACTATGATTCTGCACCTTTTTATACGTCAAAAGCCCCAGAATATCAGTCGACTCCTTTAATCTACTTCATTCACTTGCTAGATACATGCAATGACCAACTTTCAAAGCCTTCCGCCGGAGATGCGGCACGAAATCTACCTCCTCGCCACACCAGCTCGTGTCGTCCACCTCAAAGCTGAGTTTGTCAATTTCGATGAATGTTATTCACTTTGGCAGGTCTCCAGTTACCAAGGAGACTTTTGTAACTGGCAAAAATCCAAAAACTACGAAAACCGCGTGAGGGTATATTTCTACAGCAATGCTCCAATACCAGTCCTGCTTCATACCTGCTTCGAATCGCGAGACTTTCTCATGAAAATGGGATATCAGCTCGCTTTCAAGACCAAGTCTCATGGGCCAAGAACGTGGTTCAACTATGATCGAGATATCTTATTTAAAGATGAGAATACTTGCGATGTTGCACAGTTTGATCCTGGTGATGCTATCAGAGTACGTCGCCTTGCTATCAATAATTTCTCCCATTGTCTCTACGAGGTGCCAGGAGACCTTGAGCCGGCCCTGTGGCATAATTGCCATAGATTATGCCTGTATCCACAGAACAAGGAGTTCACGGCCCTTGAAGAGCTTCTTGTGGTTGACTGGACCCGAAACGCTTTCCCCAGGGGACTAACGAGAGACATGGGCTATCCAGCCAAGCCCCCTCCGAAGCGACACCGTTACGATACAGGGAATCTCTGGAAATGCGTAAAAGTGGAGGAAACATCCCTACTACGAACAATTTACCACTACGACCCTAGGGAAGAATCGTATTATGGACCGAAGATTGACAAACCGCGCGGTTATGGGCCTGCACCTAATATCGCAGACTGGGGTACTTTTGGCGCTCGGAGTGCATACCTGCAGTTGGAACTTGTTAGGTGCTGGAACAGCCAAATTGGTTCCGCTGGCGAATGGAGGGCGCCGAGAATAACTCCAGTGCACTTGATCGATGAACGACAGGAAGAGATCCTGCAGCAGAAACAGAAGATGGCTGTTGACGAGCTGCGTGGACTGCGGGAATACTGGGCTCCTGCTTTGAAGGAGAGAAAAGAACGAATTGATGCTGGGGCGGGTGTGATTAGTTCCCTTGAATTACGGTATCTTTGGGCAAATCGCTGGGAGAAGACCTGCTGGATCGAAAAGGATATCTTTTCATAGTTTTAATTTTTGAAGTCTAATTTAGGAAATTAATGGGATTGTCGGAATAGCCTCGCCGTGTTACAGAGTCATACTTGGTTAAACTTGTTTTGTATGTGGAGATACGAGGTGAATACAGTGGCCCAAGGGAGCAAGAAACCATCTAATCTTGACCTCAGTTGCTAAAAGTATTTATTCTAGAGCATATTGAATTTTATTTGTTCAACATAAACTTCTCACTGTTTAGGATGAAAGTCTTGACGTTTCTTGATTCACCTAGACTAGTTCGATTGCAAGATCCATGTTAAGACTAAAATTCTGATACAACAAAACCAGATACGGGAGGACATGGTGGATAATCTTTATGGTCAAGAGGCTCCTCACCTCTCTCAACCCTCCACCGATTCGTCGCCTCCAACGGCCCAGACAAGTCTTTGAATAACCAACCCCATTTCTTAACAAACCCCTCTGACATTTCCCATCCTGATACATCCCACGGCGGTGACCAAGCAATCAAACCACGTCTTTCCATCTCATCGTCAGGAAAGCCCTCATACAAACCACCAATGCAATCAGCCCATAAATCATCCTCGTCGAAAGTCCCATAGGCTCGAATCAAACAGTCCCGGGCTTCTGGGGAGGGAAACACGTCAATCCAATCACAGTGCATGACTGTTTGTTGTAGAACTGTGGGGAGAAGGGCTGAAGGGAGAGAATTCGGGTTGGTCGGGTATGGGACTACGTGGATAATCTCCTCGTCGCCGCAGTCAAGGGGCGTGGTTAGCATGCCGGAGATGAAAGTCCTGTTGACGGCTAAGGCGCGGAGGGCGTTGTATTGGAGAAGTGTAATGAGATGATCTGAACTGAGTGGAAAGGCGACGTTTGACTGATTCTTCTTGGTCCTGTATGGTAGTAGGGGCTGCCTGGCGTCGTAGATCTGCTTGGCATGAGATGCTGGGGCGATGGACATCGATTCTTGGTTGATATCCCAACACTGAACCACTGGTTCAGATTTGATTGTCTCCGCTTCAGCCTTTGACGCCATAGCCTTCTTTTCTCGAGCCTTACGCTTCCCTGTTCACTCTGATTAGCCTCAGCAACCATGGGGCATGGAACGTGACGTGCGGTATGCTCTCATGTTCAGCCTCGTCTGTGCCCGCCTTCTTGCTGCAGCATCTGTTGTCCCGGTCCAGTCGTCTTCTAGGCTTAGTGCCTGTATCCGGTGAGTAAGTTGTGCCGAACCATCTTTCAAGTTCCTACCTCAGCTAATTGCGGCATAAAAGTGAGCTGAACGCATGGTTCTTGCTGATGAATCGACATGTTGAAACTATGAAGTGTTGATGTCGAAAGGAAATGCAGGTTGCTCACATTGTCGTGTCTGATGGCTAAAGACAGCGGATATCGAGGCGCAGACTAGCAAGGGTAGAGAGTCAATGCGATAAGATGATTGGTTGATGTTACATAGTCCAGCTTGAAATATTCTAGCGTCATGCAACCTGCTCACTCGTCCGTTTCTGGGTTTGCATTAATGCTGCGGAGTGTATTGTGATTGGCCAGGCACTTATTGTCTTTATGCAGCCTGCTCACAACACTTGCTTGACATGCAAAAGGCACGATAGAATTAGCTATGGAGTTAAGCGTCGGACTTTTGCTGCGGGCTTCACCACAAAGAACTATAAGAGGACAGCCCTAGTACAGATTCTCAAGCCTCTATTCATATCATTTCAAAACTACTACAGCTCACCAACACTAATCTTTTAGTTACTTAATACTTAACTCGATTTAACAAGACATCCATGACAATGACTTTTCACCCCGATAGCCTCCCGGACCTCACTGGGAGAGTGTACGTCGTCACAGGTGGCAACTCTGGAATGCAAGTCTACTCACAGTCCTTCTGCCAACAGGTCTTGATCTCTAACCTTTTTTGCAGGGGACTCTACACCGTATCCCACCTCGCGAGACATGGAGCTCACGTCTACATGTGTTCACGATCTCGCGATAAAGGAAACAAAGCTATTGCAGAGATACAAAAAGATCATCCTTCAACCAAGATTGACCTGTTGCAAATCGATCTCATGGACCTCGGAAGTGTTGTTGCTGCCGCTAAGCAATTCCTCTCTCTCTCGACATCCCTCCACGGCCTTGTCAACAATGCTGGTATCATGGCTACACCATTTGATATCACTAGAGACGGGCATGAAGCTCAGTGGCAGACCAATTATCTTTCCCACTGGGTCCTCACAGAGCATCTGCTTCCAGTGATGCTGGAAACATCAAAGTCATCACCCCCTGGCAGGTACGCATCGTCAACCTCTCCTCATCCGGCCACCTAATGGCCCCCAAGGATCGGGCATCAAACTTCGATGACACATCTCTCAAAGAAGCCAAGGTGTATTGGGAACGTTACGGGCCAAAGCAAAACTCGCCAACATTCTTTCACGGCAAAAACCCATCCACAACAAAGTACGGTCCGGGCTTAGTGTTACCGGAAGAAGGAGAGAATAAGGGTGACAT